>NC_042994.1:7736367-7756367 GCF_901001165.1 Salmo trutta | reverse complement strand
TGTTCAGCTCAGCCTGCATGCTCGGGCTAGTAAAACGTTAACACACACACACACACACTGATACCCCCATACACTCACACACGGATATCCACACACACACTCAAGCTGCACACACACACTTGGAAACTCAGATGTATTCAAGTACACTAACACTCACTAACCAAACAACAGAGCCTGCTGGTGAATCTCTGTAGACAACATGTGTGTTTATTTAGGACTCAGGCTTTGGAACACAACATTCTTCAGGAACAATTCATATTCAAAACGTGAATGTGGCTCTATGGTTAAAACGTACTATTAGAACCCAGGTGTGTACATTATTGGAGGAGGAAGTACAGAACCATCACATCATTACTCGTCTGTAACAAGCTCGTCTCCCAGAACAAATTAGACATTTTAGAAGGGGAAATAAACATCTCTCTCTACTTCAAATCTGAATGATAGCACAAACAGAAGGATATACACACTCTGTCTCTGCACTTTGAATTCTCCGTCACACAAGGGACAAATATGTCACTAAGGAGGAGTCGGACTCCTTCGCCCCTACACCGCCCTTCCACTGCCCAACCCCCAAACCCCACCCTCAGTCCCTCATCCAGGCCTGACAGACACCCCCAGTGAAAGAGGGGGCGGATGGGGGACTGGTGGGAGAAAGGTGGCATGGTGCCAACACAGCCTGGCTAAATACCTTTGTTCCCCCAGAAACAGGATGGGCAGAAAGTAGGCTCAGCTAACGAAGATACACTAAACCACTAGTCTGGTGTATGTTTGGTTAAAATATGATTCCTTTCCTTCCTTAAAGGGAAGATTTGGTGGGGTGTTGGATGGTTATAATGTGAGTCCTTTCCTTCCTTAAAGGGAAGGTTTGGTGGGGTGTTGGATGGTTAAAATGTGAGTCCGTTTTTTCCTTAAAGGGAAGGTTTGGTGGGGTGTTGGATGGTTAAAATGTGAGTCCTTTTTTTCCTTAAAGGGAAAGTGTCTGCTCTGTACATGTAATTGACTGAGTATTGTGTCTGACCCTGAGGCTGCCTGTGTCTGTGCCTGACCCTGTCTGTGTCTGACCCTGAGGCTGCCTGTGTCTGTGCCTGACCCTGTCTGTGTCTGACCCTGAGGCTGCCTGTGTCTGTGCCTGACCCTGTCTGTGTCTGACCATGTCTGTGTCTGTGCCTGACCATGTCTGTGTCTGACCCTGTCTGTGTCTGACCCTGACTGTGCCTGACCCTGTCTGGGCCTGACCCTGTCTGTGTCTGACCCTGTCTGTGTCTGTGTCTGACCATGTCTGTGTTTGACCCTGTCTGTGTCTGTGCCTGACCCTGTCTGTGCCTGGCCCTCTCTGTGTCTGACCCTGTCTGTGCCTGACCCTGTCTGTGTCTGACCCTGTCTGCCTCTGACCATGTCTGTGTCTGACCCTGTCTGTGTCTGTGCCTGACCCTGTGTCTGTGCCTGACCCTCTCTGTGTCTGTGCATGACCCTGTCTGTGCCTCTGTCTGTGTCTGACTCTGAGCCTGTCGGTGTCCTTCTGATCATCTGCTCTGTTTATAATGTGGAGCCGGCCTGTGTGTGTCCCTGTGCATATCTTAAGTTGTTTATCATGCAAATGGAAGTACGCTGTTCTGTTCTGTTCTGTGTGCTCCTCCTAATGGTCCATAACACAAACAAACACACACACATACAGGATTACATTTTTCATAGAGAGACATCAGCCCTGTTGGACTCTGCATTTCAAAAAGGGGATTGCGTGTGTGTGTGTGTGTGTGTGTGTGTGTGTGTGTGTGTGTGTGTGTGTGCAAGCGTGTGTGTGTGTGTACGTGTGTGTGTGTGCCTAAATGTAAGGGTGTCAGTATCACGGTGTCTCCTGTCTGGCCATGGGACACCCGCACTAGGAAACAGTATTTTGACTTATGTCTCACATGGCTCCCTATTCCCTATATAGTGCACTATAGTATGTTTCCCCAGGGCTCATAGGGCTCTGTTCAAAAGCAGTGCACTATAGAGGGAATAAGGTGTAATTTGGGACGTAGCCATGGAGATGCTGGGGACAGTATGTATCCTAGATCCATCATGAAGACATTCACAGTACAGTATGAATCGCACACTGATTAAAACAGACACCATTAACAACACCACGTCTCATATCCTGCTACCTACCCTCTTTAGCCCCGTTCAACATGTCATCGATATGGATCATCCTTAGTTTCCTAGGACAGATGACATTAACATGGACGTGGCTTTCGTGGAATCCCAGCGGCTAAACATGGGAGGTGGCACGATACGGGTCCACAGTGTCTGTTTGAGTCAGTCCATTAAAGCGTAGAACAACATTTAGAGGAACATCGTGTGTATTTCTATAAATATTTCTATATTTGACTCTCGTCATCCCAATCTCCTTGGACCTCCTTTCTCTCTCTCTCTCTCTCTCTGGACAAGGAAGATGGCAACGAAGTCATAAGATGGGCATGAGGATGACGAAGAACGGCTTCATCAATCTCACTTCACGCAACACCACACACAAACCCAAACACACACCCGCCACACACACTCACACCACACACACTCACACCACACACACTCACACATGATCCATTAGGCTTGTGCTGTTAATAAAAGGCCATTGCATAACGTTAGTGACCCAGTGATATCATGTGGAGACGTTATGCATCATGATCTAAATGAGCATAGAAAGATTGTAGAGGCAGCTGACTAGAGCCAAGAGGCATAGTGGGCCTGTGTCTCTGTCTGTCTGTCTGTCTGTCTGTCTGTCTGTCTGTCTGTCTGTCTGTCTGTCTGTCTGTCTGTCTGTCTGTCTGTCTGTCTGTCTGTCTGTCTGTCTGTCTGTCTGTCTGTCTGTCTGTCTGTCTGTCTGTCTGTCTGTCTGTCTGTCTGTGTGTGTGTGTGTGTGTGTGTGTGTGTGTGTGTGTGTGTGTGTTGCTTAACAAACGGATGCATAATTACTGATAAAATACAAGAGGTCATTAGATTTGACAGAATAGAGGATAACTAGACCACAGCCCAACACAGATAGCATAGCGACATAGACACTGTATTGTACATGGAGCTATATCTAGGCCTATGGGGTCTATACCAATAGCCACTGTATTGTACATTAAAGGGATACTTCGGGGTTTTGGCAATGAGTCCATTTATCTACTTCCCCCGAGTCAGATGAACTCGTGGATACCATTTATGTCTCTGTGTTCAGTCTGAAGGAAGTTAGAGTTAGTTTCGGGGGCCAATGCTAACTAGCGTAATGACTGGAGTCATTACACTAACACTAGTTAGTAATTGAGCTAGCGATAGTTAGCAACTTCCTTCAAGTTGCACGCAGAGACATAAAAATGGTATCCACAAGATCATTAGACTCAGGGGAAGTACTGTAGATAAAGGGCCTCATTGCCAAAATCTCAAAGTAACCATTTATGCTATATCTTGGCCTTTGGGGTCCATACCAATAGACACTGTATTGTACATGGAGCTGTATGTTTGCCTATAACCCACTGTATTGTACATGGCGCTGTATGTTTGCCTATACCCCACTGTATTGTACATGGAGCTGTGTGTTTACCTATACCCCACTGTATTGTACATGGAGCTGTGTGTTTACCTATACCCCACTGTATTGTACATGGAGCTGTGTGTTTACCTATACCCCACTGTATTGTACATGGAGCTGTGTGTTTACCTATACCGCACTGTATTGTACATGGAGCTGTGTGTTTACCTATACCCCACTGTATTGTACATGGAGCTGTGTGTTTGCCTATACCCCACTGTATTGTACATGGAGCTGTGTGTTTGCCTATACCCCACGGTATTGTACATGGCGCTGTGTGTTTACCTATACACCACTGTATTGTACATGGAGCTGTGTGTTTACCTATACCGCACTGTATTGTACATGGAGCTGTGTGTTTACCTATACCCCACTGTATTGTACATGGAGCTGTGTGTTTGCCTATACCCCACTGTATTGTACATGGATCTGTGTGTTTGCCTATACCCCACGGTATTGTACATGGCGCTGTGTGTTTGCCTATTGGGTATTTGTCATTTGGAGAACCCTCACTGATAAAACATTGAACTGAAAACCAGCCTCACCTCCGCAGAAGCATTGATAAGTTCAATGCAGCATACTACTTTTCTTTATACTAAGCCCGCATTTATAGCCATAATTGTTTCTAGAAATGTTTATAATAATTCAAAAAGGAAAATGAAACTGTCAAACACACAAAGTTAATTTCCACCAACGTCTGTAAGACAGAACTATTTGTTTGAGCTGCTCATCATGTTGTTTTTGCTTGCTTCATTTAGCTGTGGTTAGACAACCGCCGTAAGAAGTCCTTAATTAACTAAATGAAGACTAAGAGAACCCTGACAATTAGCGGCTCGAGTAGGATTCCTCAAATAAATGCCTCTTCCTTGACAGTTCAGCGTAATTACTTTCCTACACGTTTTTTTTTATTTTATATTTTAGCGCTGGAGTATGAATTGGCAGGCATGTATTTGAGGGGAAGAGATATGTCTCTGTGAAAACCACAGCAAGATTGCGATACATCTATCAAGACCACATGAGACAGAAACCAGGGCTGCGTCCCAAATGGCACTCTATTCCCTATACAGTGCACTACTTTTGATCAGAGCCCACTATATATGGGCCCTGTATCAAAAGTAGTGCACTATATAGGGAATATGGTTCCTTTTGGGACGCAACCCTTTCTCTCTTTTTCCGTCTCTCTCTCTCTCTCCCTCTCTTTCTTTTGGAGAGTAGAATGGGAGTTATATTGAGCTTCTATCCCCATTTCAGAGATAAACTCAACAACCCTACACCCAGCAGTGTAGTAAGAATGTCATACCTCGTGGATATCCATATTCACCAGTCAAAATTGAACCTAACTCGAAGTCCATCTGCTCTGTGCAGTTTGTACTGTAAATCCTTTTATTGGTCTATGATCCAATAATCTTGCTTTAAGCGTCACCAAAACAAAGGCACTTACTCACAACTAGGGTTGTAAAATTCCCAGGTATTCACAAAACTATCCTGTTGAGAGAACAACGGTTCGAGGAATCCCTGTTCATTCCTTCCTGATTCCGGGATTCCTCCAACCTGGATTTCTGGAAACCTGAGGAATTTTGCAACCCTACTCACAACGTTAAAGTACCATCCAAGTACCGTCAACACCCAAACCTTACAGTAAACCTCAGACCCAAACACCTTGCGTGTCGCTTAAGTTCTTTACATCGGCAGCCATATTTGTTACATTCGTCATCATCATCGTCATGGTGACGTCATTACCTGTGATATTCTCCTGCTTGGGGATAATTCCGTGGGTGGGCGTCGATAAACAATCCTCATCATCGTTGCGCGGCGACACCTGAACGGCTACCTCCACGGGGCGCCTCGACGGGTGTTTGTCTCGGCATTTGTTTGAGGAGGGACGGGGCGAGGCGAGGGGAACGGCGGAGGGCGACCGCCTGTGCCCTTCGTCTAAAGTTTTGTCCGTGCAGGGGGCGCCGCGGCACTGCCGCCTCTTGTGCTCGATGAAGAGCAGGATGTGGGCAAGAGGGAAACGGGCGTGGCACTGGCCACAGGTGAGCAGGTCCTGGTCCCCCTTGAGGAGGATCCTGTTGTCCCCATGCTGCCCCAGCCTGGGGTGGTCCTCGTGCTCCTCGTCTGGGGGGAGAACGGCCGACAGGGGCTCAGCTGGAGAGGAGCGAGAGGAGGGGAGATAGACAGTTATGCTTCTATACAGAATACATGACAGGGTTTAAATCTACATAGAGGACTATGACATTTCATCCAAGGCAGCTGACAAACTGTGGTGGAGAGTTAGATACTTTATAGACCGTGGACACAAAACACTGATTGAGATCTACACTCAAGTATCATTTCAAGGAAGAGTGAGACACAGTATATAGGTTACTAAAGTGTTGCAAATCTGCATATGCATCTCTTGCTATCGTTTTTATGGCTATTATTACTGATAATATAGAAGGCACAACCAACGGAGAGAGAGGAATGAACACCCAGTAGCAGGCCCGCAGAATCAAATTCAATTCTATTACAGTCCTATCGTTTTAACTATTATTATCAGTGTTATCGTCACGATCATTTCCAGTGTTATAATGAATATCACCATAATCTAGAAGGCTCCTGTGGTTTATAGTGATTGGATTTCCAGGTGATGCACTGTCTTAGAAAAGGTATGAGAGACAGATTTGAAAGGGGGGGAAGGAAGGAAGGAAAGTATGGAGGAAGGAAGAAGACTTAGACAAGGCTACTACACTGTTTTTCGATAAGCCTGCCAGTGACACCGTTCAGTCAGCGTGCTGCTTGCTGCCTGAACGATTAAGGCGCTTGACCCTCTTTATTGTGCTGCCAATCTCGCGTTTTTAATGAACCTAACACCTCGGAGAATCAAAAAATAGATTCTAATTTGAGTTCAAGATGATTGGACCCCATTTTCGTTAAAAGAGCTGGGATCTCGTGAACCGAGGTTAGATATTGAGGGGTGTATGTGGAGTAGGTCCCTGAAGTATACAAGCAGTCAAGGAGCATTTTTTTAAATAGTTCATCTAGCTACAGTAAACGACATCTCGAGGCCCAACTGGGATGTTAAGATAAAATGTGATGAATTCTCGCTGTCTGTTCTGAACCTTAAATTCTGTGTCGGGTCAGACGAGAAGGCGGCAGGGAGGAGGGGCTGAAGGAATATCTTTCCTTCTTATTTGAGTTTAATTCCTACAGCTTATGCTGTCAGGACATAACAGTCTGACTGAGGCTCTGTGCAAAAAACTCTACCTTCAAACCCAAATAATCTAATTTGTTGTATAGGCAACTGGTTACAAAAATAAGTTACAAAAATTAAAAAAGTATATATTATTCCTCAACATCCAAGAGAGCACCAGAATTTCAGCTGACTGAACTTAATCAAATAACTGCTGAAATTAGGAAACAGGCTATTAAATAGCCATTACCTAATTATAACATGGTAATGGTCCCTTATTTCAAGTACCCTAGCTGTTATTGCAGGGATTCATACAACACAGCCTATATGGACAAGGAGGAATCTTACTTGAATGGAAGCTATTTTCAATCGGCCATAACGAGCTATTCAAATACTTCAAACTATGCATGTAAATTACAGAGCATTCAATTTGAATACTATTACCATGCATTTGCTAGTAAGGCTGTAATCCTATAGGCCTATACGTCTCATTTGTCATATTTGAATGATGAACTAGGTCCCTCGTGAGAATGTGGATATAACTAAGGATTTGGCAATTAGGATACATTTTTGTCATATTTTGGCATTTAATTGAAAGAAACTGTGATAGACTAAGATTTTGTTGAAATAGGAGACTAATATACCTGGAAGAGTGAATAGGCATGCAATATGCTCTAGGGTCCAATGTGAGGCTACTTAACCGAAAACGATGCATTTCACAGAGGTAGCCTACAGTGGCCTATGGATGTTTGAAATGATGTCACATTTTGCCTACTGATCATTTCTTGCAGAAAATAAAACGTTCTCAGCTGGCTATTGTTTTATCCATCTTCGAATGAAATGGAAAATACTGAATATCCATGAAGAAATCTATTCAAATGATTCCCTTTTAATTGATTTGGAATACTATAATAGTTAATACTTGATAAGATATCACAACGGCATAACAAGGAACATCAAATATACGACCACGAACAACGGCGCTTGGTCTAGCAGGCGACGTAGATAAAGCTAGAAAGTAGCCTAGATCAAGTTCAAGTTCATCGACGTGTATGTCCACAATCATATTCTGCCCCCTACCGGCGCCGTCCATAAATATACTACAATTGAAGGCATATGTTACGAGAACCTAATTTGCTTCCTCCGAGAATTGAATGGTAAAAGAGAAACAACCGTGTGGAAACATTGTAGCGATTTACAGAATATGTGGAACAAAACAAAAAAATGTATTAACGGAAAATCATACTATTTAAACTCGTTTCCAAATGATCTAGCCCGGTAACGTAAGAAAAAAGAAATGAGCACAGTTGAAAACATGCCATTATACACCATGGCATAAACAGCATAAAAGCAATAGCTTATTGAATATACATGTATAACTCATAAATTACTCTAAAACACCACTTCAGTATGCCTGCGCAGATGTAATATGTTATTGCATAAAAGCCTAACCTCCCGTGTCCCCTCTCTGAAATGAACCTCCTCGTTAAACGTAACGTACCGGAGTGTCCAATAGTAGATTTAATAGAACGTCTCCAATTATTCCAATGCTTATTGTATCCACTCACATTAACTCATGATGTAAACGATAACAACGTAATTGGATCACTAGGTTATACGGAGGTGCAGTGGTATTCTTGGATCGTGAACTCTATCCTATATTCCTCGATATGAAAGCTGGCTCGCTTCCACACACGAGGTCTTCTGTATGGGCTATGAGTATGTAAACATCCCTTCTCCCCATTCAAAAAAAGAAAACATCTCTCCCAAAAAATCTACGCTATCAAATAAATAGTAATAACAAAGTGGGATTGCTTATTTGGGGATAAACTTTGCTTTTCGTTGCGTATTCCATATCGGAATCTGATATGACTAAATATAAATATCCACAGGATACCTTGATAGGCAAAGGTATCCCTCCACTACAGCCTAGATGTCCTTTAATAGCGAGAGACGCCTGTGTTGTAGTATCGGGACATACATGCAAAATAACCTTATACGTTATTGTTTACCAAATATACAGTATTTTCCAAGGTCCAACTTTTTTCGATAGAAAGTTATCCGATTCAATGACAGCGTTCTTTGGCACGCTTTTAAATTATGTCCACGGGTCCGCGTCATGTCCAGTTACCTACAAACATTCTCCAAATAAATTGAGAAGAGGCTGTGTGTGTTCTATAATCTAACCAGATTATAGAAGAAGCAATTTTCAATTCTACTTACGCGAAAACTCCCGCTTGCTCAAGTGCTGGGGTTTGCCTTGCTTGCGGCGAGACATGTTGGTAAGTGGTGGCGTTCAGCTTAGTTCACATTGGCAGAGGCGTCCTACAATGTAATAGACTCCAGATAAAATATCTTCATCGATGCGTTTGACATCCAAAAAAAATGAATTATAGATCACATCACGATGACGCGCGGGGTACGGGCTGTGCGGCAGTCTTCATGACTTTTTTGCAAAGACAGAGAGAGGGGTATGAGCAAAGCCCCCTGAACTGCAAGTTCAAGTGCGGACGTGACGTTCCTACGAACTTGAACGTCAGTCGATGGATGGACATAGAGATACAACACATGGGCAGGGCAACGCTGGGGAGTAGGAGGTGGAGATAGAATAACAAAACCAATGGACAGTCATTACGGGATCCGTATATGAAAAAAGAAAGGGACCCCGAAGACGCCAATGGACAGAGAGATCAGGGGGGCCGGGCCAATAGAGAAGGAGAGAGCGAGAGAGAGAGATTGGAAATGAACGTGAATCTTGGGATACAGCACATCCAAGTGGAAGGATTCTTGGCAACAAATATGGAGAAAATATTGGGACCATTGTATTTAATCCTAAGAATAAATATGAACCATCACCCTATTACTGCATGGAAAACAACCATTTATAGTGGAGAGGAAAGGATGCGAGTGCACTTTACGGATCGATTTAATTGGATATAATAAAGTAAATAGTTCTATTTAATTAATTTTGGACATCGATCTCCGTGCCTTCGGTAAACAATGGGTTAAAGAAACGTATGTTACAATGATACAGCCCGATAGGCTAAAAGCTTTATTAAATAGGCTATATTTAAGAATGTCATATTTTAGCAGTCCATAGCCTACCACCATATTTTGTCCATTAAATAATACCCTAATGTTGGCTCTTGCGCAAAAGCACTCCACATCTTGCACTAACGATATAATACTACGACGTCACATTATAGGCCAACATTCCATTTCAAAGGTTAATAAATCATAAAATAACTAGGCCTATCAAATCATTTAAGTTTATTGGTAGTGATATCATCGGTGTTCCGAAGACTGTCAACACCAATTGACCAATCACAGGCCTATAACAGGCAGGTTACTTCATCAAAGTGGACACTTTAGACATTTGGATTTCATTTCAAAGCATGTCGACATGAGAAAATAGATATTCGTATTGTGTTTGCTGTCAGATGATCTAGTTCACACTATCACTATTCAATGAAGTAAAATAGCCTACAGTAAAATACAGATATTCTGTAGGCTACAGTACAGCTGTTAGTACTTGTTTCTCGCGGACTTGGGTTGTCATGCCATCTTGAAGACAATTCATAGGCTACTGCTTCACAGAAATATATATACATATATATTTGACGTTCTTCTCTTCATTGCTTTAATGCCCCTTGCATTATTATTTTGTTTTTGAAGTTTATCCTACATTTCACATATGAACAAAAGTCGACTATAATAAAATAAGTAGCCTAATTAACAAATAGGTTATTATATGTGTTAATTATGTGTTATTTCCTAATAAGGAAATGTATTTGTGTAGTCGAATCCACATGCGTAAAGTTATCGTTGCCCACTGGGATAAAATAAATATACGACATATTTCTGTTCATATGGCCCACTGTTAGTGTAATATAGTGTCATATTTCACACAACGTAAACATGCTAATTAAAATGTTTGATACATCGTAACATAGCTTAAATTACAGACGAGCCAAACAAACAAAACAGGCTTAAACTGGAGATGTTATCAGCCTTGCAGAAGTTTTTTCGTTTTAGTTTTTGGAAAAGAAACTATTTTAATGTAAGCAGTGTGCGCTTTGACAGGCCACTGTTGACAGCTTACTTGCGCTTGGCCTCTGCTTCTTAAGCACCCTGTGTAGCGTGTAGCCTTCTACTGCACCCTCACACGTCTATACAACGGCGCTTTCTAGCGGTCCTTTGCTAATACTGCGAAGGAGACATTGTTTGAAGCCCACCCTGCACTTTATGTTATCTTCCAGTGGATGATGCTAAAGGATCAGAGTATAATCCACATCTGCCTTGCATAAGCCACCAGGAGAATGTTCTTGTGCATAAGACCTCTGTTCACCTACTAACGAATTGACACTATCCTCCACTACTCGACCCTGCCCCTGTAGCCTATAGTTTATATTAGACACAGTTCAACACAGTTCAAAGAGCCATTCAACATGGTTTAATTTAAGCTATTTCTTGTGTGCTTTGTACAAATAATTGTATTATTAATGAATTGTTATTATCAATTCGGTCTTCTCATTGGAACCCGTTCTTCTTCTATGTGCATAAATTAACAGAAGTTGCCTGGATTTTAAACTAAGGGAGATCAAACTAGGGGAGATTCTCAAATGGAAAGAAGTCCTTCCTCTCCTTGAAACGGATTAGTGGTCCAGGGTCGAGTAGTGGAGGATAGTGTCAATTCGTTAGTAGGTGAACAGGTCTTATGCACAAGAATATCCTCCTGGTGACTAGCGCAAAAGTCTTTTAAAATCTGCCATCCATTTGAATCAGCTGTTGTTTTCTTAGAGCAGAAAATAATGCACACATTTAAAAATATACTCTTCTTATCCTTTCCTGTATGAAGTGTCTTGCACGACTAGCTGAATTATACTGAACAAAAATATAAACGCAACATATAGTGTTGGTCCCATGTTTCATGAGCTGAAATAAAATATCGATGAAAAATGATTCATACACACAAAAAAATGTATTTCTCTCCAGTTTTGTGCACACATTTGTTTACATCCCTGTTAGTGACCATTTCAATTTTTCCAAGATAATCCATCCACCTGACAGGTGTGGCATATCAAGAAGCTGATTAAACAGCATGATCATTACACAGACTACACCTTGTGCTGGGGACAATAAACGGCCACTCTAAAATGTGCAGTTTGCCACACAACACAATGCCACAGATTCCTCAAGTTCTGAGGGAGCGTGCAATTGGCATGCTGACTGCAGGAATGTCCACCAGAGCTGTTGCCAGAGGATTTAATGTTCATTTCTCTACCATAAGCCGCCTCCAACATCGTTTTAGAGAATTTGGCGGTACGTCCAATCAGCCTCACAACCGCAGACTACAGGTAACCACGCCAGCCTAGGTCTTCCACAACCGGCTTCTTCACCTGCGGGGTCGTCTGAGACCAGCCAGCCGGACAGCTGATGGAAATGAGGAGTATTTCTGTCTGTAATAAAGCTCTTTTGTAGGGAAAACCTAATTTTGATTGGCTGGGCCTGGCTCCTCAGTGGGTGGGCATGGCTGCACCCCTGCCCAGTCATGTAAAATCCATATATTAGAACCTAATTAATTTATTTAAATTGAATGATTTTTTCAATTGAACAGTAACTCAGTAAAAAAATAAAAAAATATAGTTTTTATTTTTGATTAGTGTAGTTTTTATCACTTTACCCATTATTTTAGAGTTCCATTTGCCTGATGACGCGTGAGTGGAAAAAATGAGTCTCATTTCATACAAGAACATTTGTTTCCACAAGAGATTCTCAATTGGCCTGCTCAACTCCTCTGTCTTCCATCCTCTCCTCGCCTCCTATTGAAAAACGTCTAAGGTAACAGAGGGGAGGAGCCAGACGTCTGTATATACAGTGCCTTCAGACAGTGTCCATACCCCTTGACTTATTTCACATTCTGTTGTGTTACAGCCTGAATTCAAAATTGATGAAATTTTTTCTTCTCAACCATCTACACACAATACCCCATAATGACAATGTGAAAACATGTTTAGAAATGTTAGCAAATTTATTGAAAATGAAATACAGAAATATCTAATTTACGTAAGTATTCACACCCCTGAGTCAATACATGTTAGAATCCCCTTTGGCAGTGATTACAGCGGTCAGTATTTCTGGGTAAGTCTCTAAGAGCTTTCCACACCTGGGTTGTACAATATTTGCACATGATTATTTTCAAAATTTGTCAAGCTCTGTCAAGTTGGATGTTGATCGTTGATCTTGCCATAGATTTTCAAGCTGATTTAAGTCAAAACTGTAACTAGGTCGCTCAGGAACATTCAATGTTGTCTTGGTAAGCAACACCAGTGTATATTTCGCATTGTGTTGAAGGTTATTGTCCTCCTGAAAGGTGAATTTGTCTCCCAGTGTCTGTTGGAAAACAGACTGAACCAGCTATTCCTCTAGGGCTTTGCCTGTGCTTAGCTACATTCCATTTATTTTTATCCTAAAAACTCCTTAGTCCTTGGAAATGACAAGCATTCCCATAACATGATGCAGCCATCACTATACTTGAAAATATGAAGAGTGGTACGCAGGACATAAAGTTAATTTGTTAGCCAATTTTTTGCAGTTTTACTTTAGTGCATTATTGCAAACAAAATGCAAGTTTTGGAATATTTTTTATTCAGTACAGGCTTCCTTCTTTTCAGAATTAGATGTTCATCCATGTTTGTTCAAAACTTCACATTTTGACGTGTTTAAGGTTAAGTTTAAGCATTAACTCCGAATTCTAAAAGTTTGGCATTAACTCTGAATGGTTAAGGTAAGGGTTAAGGTTTGTGGTAGGCTTAAAACAAAAATAAATACAAAAGATATTCTATCACTGGACTTGAACATGCAACTGTTCAAATCAAAGGCAGATGCTTACACCCATCCACCATCTCATTTCCACACAACAAAGCCAAAACTTACTTTAAGGTAACATCACTCACTGTTACCCCTAGTTGCCGGGTCCACATCATCTCCCAACGTCCTCAGACATGGATGGACATCGAATTCTGACATGTATCACAAGTGACCTGCCTGCATCCTCAGTTTTCTCTTATCACAGCCATTAAACTCTGTAACTATTTTAAAGTCACCATTGGCCTCATGGTGAAATCCCTGAAAGGTTTCCTTCCTCTCCGGCGACTGTGTTAGGAAGGACGTCTGTATCTTTGTAGTGACTGGGTGAATTGATACACCATCCAAAGTGTAATTAATAACTTCACCATGCTCAAAGGGATATTCAATGTCTTCTTTTTTTAATCCATCTACCAATAGGTGCCCTTCTTTGCGAGGCATCGGAAAACCTCCCTGGTCTTTGTGATTGAATCTGTGTTTCAAATTCAATGCTCGACTGAGGGACCTTAGAGATAATTGTCTGTGTGGGGTACAAAGATGAGGTAGTCATTCAAAAAAGTCTGCTTTCCAACAGACACTTGGAGACAAATTCACCTTTCAGCAGGACAATAACCTAAAACACAAGGCCAAATATACACTGGAGTTGCTTACCAAGTTGACGTTGAATGTTCCTGAGTGGCGTAGGTACAGTTTTGACTTAAATCGACTTGAAAATCTATGGCAAGACTTGAAAATGCTTGTCTGTCAATGATCAACAACCAACTTGACAGCTTGAAGAATTAAAAAAATAATAATGTGCAAATATTGTACAAATCCAGGTTTTCACTCTGTCGTTATGGGGTATTGTGTGTAGATGGGTGAGAAAGAAATACATCTATTTAGCCAATTTAGAATTCAGGCTGTAACACAACAAAATGTGGAATAATTCAAGGGTTATGAATACTTTCTGAAGGCAATGAGCATTGGTGCGTGCATTTTTGTCTCTGACTGTCTGTCCGTCTGAGTGTCTGCTCCTCTCTCGTCTATCCCCGCCGGTGTGCCTGCCCGTTCTTCAGTCTAAGCCCGTGTCACAGTGAGCCAGGAATGATGGATGACAATTGAGCCAGACACGGAGTGAACAAGATAAGATTGCATTGTACAGCTGAAAAATCTATAGTGAATAGAGACTAAAACAAGACCTACGTCCCACCGCTATGGCAGGCTGCCGGGTCCAATCCCTCAGCCCCCTCCATCACCACTAACACCTGTCCCAGGGGGTGGCATGCTGCCCTCATGGGGGAGAGGAGTCACCTAGCTGGGGGTTTCCTTCTTAGGACAGTTGGGGGAGGAATAAAACAGATAAGTGGAAGAAGTAGTCAGTGGACCACACTAAGTAAAATGTGTGTTAGGGTTTTGTTTAATACAATAATAACATTATTCATTGAACTTCCAGTCTTTCTCTATTCACAAGTCTTCAGGTCTTTAAAAAAAATAAAAAAATAATGGTCCATAGCTTTCCTCTGGGTCCTCTAACAGACTGGCAGAAGACCATGGCTGGGTTTCAATCCAGAGAGATGTTCTCTCCCCCCTGCACTCGTTCTCTCCCTGTCTCGCTGTCAGGACTGATGGAACTGGATAGGGGAAAGCAATGTGGCGGATGCTAGGTGGAGCTGTTTCTTTTACCTATACAGTAACATGCAGACCCATAAAAAGGGAGTGAACAAGGTCAGAGAAGGAGGAACATCTTGCTGGAATGAAACACAGCCAACTTGGCTTGGGTCTGGGGCAGTGGACCCTCTCCCCATAAACTAGAATAGAGTGTCACCACCCACCACTGGAGTAAGTATTGCTCTCTCTCTCTTTCCTAAATGGTTTTACAATAACAGCGGTGGAATGGGACTTTAACGACTCGTTTTATGTCCTGATTAATGTGGTGGCAGAGAGTGGTCATTAGTGTGTTGAACTGGGCTGTGGTTCTGACTGCTAACGAGGAGAAGGGGAGTGTCCTATGCTGATTCGGTTGAGAAACACTTCTTCAAGCCTAAAAATATAGCCTGGTTCGCGATCTGTTTGTGCTGTCTTGCCTCAGAGACCATGGGAGTTGGCAAGATAGCACAAACATGTCTGGGACCACAGGATGTAAAAACATAGTTGGCAAGGAGGAAATAATAATAATAATTAGGTGGGTGAATACATTTGTTGTATTTTACACATGTACAAGAGTGTATTATATACATTTGTTCTATTTTACACATGTACAAGAGTGTATTATATACATTTGTTGTATTTTACACATGTACAAGAGTGTATTATATACATTTGTTGTATTTTACACAGGTACAAGAGTCTATTATATACATGCGTCAATTGGAAATGTGTTTTTTTACATATCCAAACTTCCCCTGAGACACCCTCAGAGAGTGGGGGATAGAGTGACATCGTCAGACAGATAATTATAGTGGAATTATAGTGGTGTATAGTAGTGGTACATTATTGTAATGCTAATATAACAACTAGTAGTCTGTCAATTATGACATTATTTAAATACAAACTATACTATTGTGAGATGAAGTTGCAATTCCATTCAATCACTTCCATAGTTGCATATGATATAAAATATTGGGTCATTAGGTATTGGCCTACTGTATCTCATATTGATCTATCTGGGGTTTGTGGACTGGAGCCAATTTACCAGCTAGTTTCTGTCTTGCAGTCTCTGCTCTATCGGACCTGTGACTCAGTGTGGATCGAACATGGAGCAAGAGAGGGATGGAGAGATAGATGGAGAGAGGGATGAAGTAGGAGGAAAATAAAGAGGACATTTTAAAGAAGAGCATACAAATCAGTGACTTGGAAATTAGTTCTACAACATTTCCATTGATCATCTGATGCTTGTTTTACATTTCTGAAATGATCAACCTTGCAATGTTACTCAGATGTAATCCTGCTTGTACAAGAGATAGTGGTACTTAAATAGTCAACCAGTAGGTGGCAGTGTGAGTTACTGTATCATGACTACCAGGTACCCATGTGATTTACCTGGTTCACTCAGAATAAACTCAGATAAGCACATAATGTTGAGCTGAGGGAGGTTTCCACTCTAGATAGAATACATTGAGATAACTAAATAATGTTGAGCTGAGGGAGGTTTCCACTCTAGATAGAATACATTGAGATAACTACATAATGTTGAGCTGAGGGAGGTTTCCACTCTAGATAGAATACATTGAGATAACTACATAATGTTGAGCTGAGGGAGGTTTCCACTCTAGATAGAATACATTGAGATAACTACATAATGTTGAGCTGAGGGAGGTTTCCACTCTAGATAGAATACATTGAGATAACTACATAATGTTGAGCTGAGGGAGGTTTCCACTCCAGATAGAATACATTGAGATAACTACATAATGTTGAGCTGAGGGAGGTTTCCACTCCAGATAGAATACATTGAGATAACTACATAATGTTGAGCTGAGGGAGGTTTCCACTCTAGATAGAATACATTGAGATAACTACATAATGTTGAGCTGAGGGAGGTTTCCACTCTAGATAGAATACATTGAGATAACTACATAATGTTGAGCTGAGGGAGGTTTCCACTCTAGATAGAATACATTGAGATAACTACATAATGTTGAGCTGAGGGAGGTTTCCACTCTAGATAGAATACATTGAGATAACTACATAATGTTGAGCTGAGGGAGGTTTCCACTCTAGATAGAATACATTGAGATAACTACATAATGTTGAGCTGAGGGAGGTTTCCACTCCAGATAGAATACATTGAGATAACTACATAATGTTGAGCTGAGGGAGGTTTTCCACTCTAGATAGAATACATTGAGATAACTAAATAATGTTGAGCTGAGGGAGGTTTCCACTCTAGATAGAATACATTGAGATAACTACATAATGTTGAGCTGAGGGAGGTTTCCACTCTAGATAGAATACATTGAGATAACTAAATAATGTTGAGCTGAGGGAGGTTTCCACTCTAGATAGAATACATTGAGATAACTACATAATGTTGAGCTGAGGGAGGTTTCCACTCTAGATAGAATACATTGAGATAACTACATAATGTTGAGCTGAGGGAGGTTTTCCACTCTAGATAGAATACATTGAGATAACTACATAATGTTGAGCTGAGGGAGATTTCCACTCCAGATAGAATACATTGAGATAACTACATAATGTTGAGCTGAGGGAGGTTTTCCACTCTAGATAGAATACATTGAGATAACTAAATAATGTTGAGCTGAGGGAGGTTTCCACTCTAGATAGAATACATTGAGATAACTACATAATGTTGAGCTGAGGGAGGTTTCCACTCTAGATAGAATACATTGAGATAACTAAATAATGTTGAGCTGAGGGAGGTTTCCACTCTAGATAGAATACATTGAGATAACTACATAATGTTGAGCTGAGGGAGGTTTCCACTCTAGATAGAATACATTGAGATAACTACATAATGTTGAGCTGAGGGAGGTTTCCACTCTAGATAGAATACATTGAGATAACTACATAATGTTGAGCTGAGGGAGGTTTTCCACTCTAGATAGAATACATTGAGATAACTACATAATGTTGAGCTGAGGGAGGTTTCCATTCTAGATAGAATACATTGAGATAACTACATAATGTTGAGCTGAGGGAGGTTTCCACTCTAGATAGAATACATTGAGATAACTAAATAATGTTGAGCTGAGGGAGGTTTCCACTCCAGATAGAATACATTGAGATAACTACATAATGTTGAGCTGAGGGAGGTTTCCACTCCAGATAGAATACATTGAGATAACTACATAATGTTGAGCTGAGGGAGGTTTCCACTCTAGATAGAATACATTGAGATAACTACATAATGTTGAGCTGAGGGAGGTTTCCACTCTAGATAGAATACATTGAGATAACTACATAATGTTGAGCTGAGGGAGATTTCCACTCTAGATAGAATACATTGAGATAACTACATAATGTTGAGCTGAGGGAGGTTTCCACTCTAGATAGAATACATTGAGATAACTACATAATGTTGAGCTGAGGGAGATTTCCACTCTAGATAGAATACATTGAGATAACTAAATAATGTTGAGCTGAGGGAGGTTTCCACTCTAGATAGAATACATTGAGATAACTACATAATGTTGAGCTGAGGGAGGTTTCCACTCTAAATAGAATACATTGAGATAACTACATAATGTTGAGCTGAGGGAGGTTTCCACTCTAGATAGAATACATTGAGATAACTACATAATGTTGAGCTGAGGGAGGTTTCCACTCTAAATAGAATACATTGAGATAACTACATAATGTTGAGCTGAGGGAGGTTTCCACTCTAGATAGAATACATTGAGATAACTACATAATGTTGAGCTGAGGGAGGTTTCCACTCTAGATAGAATACATTGAGATAACTACATAATGTTGAGCTGAGGGAGGTTTCCACTCTAGATAGAATACATTGAGATAACTACATAATATTGAGCTGAGGGAGGTTTCCACTCTAGATAGAATACATTGAGATAACTACATAATGTTGAGCTGAGGGAGGTTTTCCACTCTAGATAGAATACATTGAGATAACTACATAATGTTGAGCTGAGGGAGGTTTCCATTCTAGATAGAATACATTGAGATAACTACATAATGTTGAGCTGAGGGAGGTTTCCACTCTAGATAGAATACATTGAGATAACTAAATAATGTTGAGCTGAGGGAGGTTTCCACTCCAGATAGAATACATTGAGATAACTACATAATGTTGAGCTGAGGGAGGTTTCCACTCCAGATAGAATACATTGAGATAACTACATAATGTTGAGCTGAGGGAGGTTTCCACTCTAGATAGAATACATTGAGATAACTACATAATGTTGAGCTGAGGGAGGTTTCCACTCTAGATAGAATACATTGAGATAACTACATAATGTTGAGCTGAGGAAGGTTTCCACTCTAAATAGAATACATTGAGATAACTACATAATGTTGAGCTGAGGGAGGTTTCCACTCTAGATAGAATACATTGAGATAACTACATAATGTTGAGCTGAGGGAGGTTTCCACTCTAGATAGAATACATTGAGATAACTAAATAATGTTGAGCTGAGGGAGGTTTCCACTCTAGATAGAATACATTGAGATAACTACATAATGTTGAGCTGAGGGAGGTTTCCACTCTAAATAGAATACATTGAGAAAACTACATAATGTTGAGCTGAGGGAGGTTTCCACTCTAGATAGAATACATTGAGATAACTACATAATGTTGAGCTGAGGGAGGTTTCCACTCTAAATAGAATACATTGAGATAACTACATAATGTTGAGCTGAGGGAGGTTTCCACTCTAGATAGAATACATTGAGATAACTACATAATGTTGAGCTGAGGGAGGTTTCCACTCTAGATAGAATACATTGAGATAA
>NC_042994.1:7676367-7731367 GCF_901001165.1 Salmo trutta | reverse complement strand
CTCCCGCACATTGGCTAACCGGGCTATCTGTATTGTGTCCTGCCACCCACCACCCACCAACCCCTCTTTTACGCTACTGCTACTCTCTGTTCATCATATATGCATAGTCACTTTAACCATATCTACATGTACATACTACCTCAACAATCCTGATTAACCGGTGTCTGTATGTAGCCTCGCTACTTTTATAGCCTCGCTACTGTATATAGCCTGTCTTTTTACTGTTGTTTTATTTCTTTACTTACCTATTGTTCACCTAACATCTTTTTTGCACTATTGGTTAGAGCCTGTAAGTAAGCATTTCACTGTAAGGTCTACACCTGTTGTATTCGGCGCACGTGACAAATAAACTTTGATTTGATTTGATTTGACATTGTTATTACCAAGGGGCTTTCTATTGACATATCCTCTATTGTTGATATTGCTTTATCTGATCCCCACGGTGTATTTTTAACTACCTTGTTGCTCATAGCACAGGGTAATACTGAACAGACTTTTCTCACATTTTCCCAAATACAGGTGTGCCAAGCTTGTAGGGTCATACCAAAGAAGACTCCAAACTGTAATCACTGCCAAAGTTGCTTCAACAAAGTACTGAGTAAAGGGTCTGAATACTTATGTAAATTTGATATTTGAATGTTATCTTTTTTTGAAATTTGTAAAAATGTCTGAAAACCTGTTTTTGCTTTGTCATTATTTTTGGGTATTGTGTGTAGGGGAAAAAACTATTTTATCCATTTTAGAATAAGCTGCAATGTAGCAAAATGTTTATTTAAAAATAAATGATTTCACCTTTATTTAACCAGGTAGGCCAGTTGAGGACAAGTTCTTATTTACAACTGCGACCTGGCCAAGATAAAGCAAAGCAGTGCGACACAAACAACAGCACATGGAATAAACAAACATACAGTCAATAACACAATAGAAAAGTCTACATAAAGTGTGTGCAAATGAGGTAAGATAAGGGAGGTAAGTCAATAAATAGGCCAGAGTGGCGAAATAATTACAATTTAGCAATTAAACACTGGAGTGAAAAATGTGCAGAAGATGAATGTGCAAGTAGAGATACTGGGGTGCAAAGGAGCAAAAAATAAATAACAGTATGGGGATGAGGTAGTTGGATGGGATATTTACAGATGGGCTATGTACAGGTGCAGTGATCTGTGAGCTACTCTGACAGCTGGTGCTTAAAGTTAGAGAGGAAGATACGAGTCTCCAGCTTCAGAGATTTTTGCAATTCGTTCCCGTCATTGGCAGCAGAGAACTGGAAGGAAAGGCGGCCAAACGAGGAATTGGCATTGGGGGTGACCAGTGAAATACATCTGCTGGAGCGGGTGGGTGCTGCTATGGTGACCAGCGAGCTAAGATAAGCTGGCGGGGCTTTACCTAGCAAAGACTTATAGATTACCTGGAGCCAGTGGGTTTGGTGACGAGTATGAAGCGAGGGCCAGCCAACGAGAGCATACATGTCGCAGTGGTGGGTAGTATATGGGGCTTTGGTGACAAAACGAATGGCACTGTGATAGACTGCATCCAATTTGCTGAGTAGAGTGTTGGAGGCTATTTTGTAAATGACATCGCCGAAGTCAAGGATCGGTAGGATAGTCAGTATTACAAGGGTCTGTTTGGCAGCATGAGTGAAGGATGATTTGTTGCGAACTAGGAAGCTGATTCTAGATTTAATTTTAGATTGGAGATGCTTAATGTGAGTCTGGAAGGAGAGTTTACAGTTTAAACAGACACCTAGGTATTTGTAGTTGTCCACATATTCTAAGTCAGAACCATCCAGAGTAGTGATGCTGGAAGTGCGGGCAGGTGCGGGCAGCAATCGGTTGAAGAGCATGCATTTAGTTTTACTTGTATTTAAGAGCAGTTGGAGGCCACGGAAGGAGAGTTGTATGGCATTGAAGCTTATCTGGAGGTTTCTTAACACAGTGTCCAAAGAGGGGCCAGAAGTATACAGAATGGTGTCGTCTGCGTAGAGGTGGATCAGAGAATCACCAGCAGCAAGAGTGACATCATTGATGTATACAGAGAAAAGAGTCGGCCCGAGAATTGAACCCTGTGGCACCCCCATAGAGACTGCCAGAGGTCTGGATTGCATAGCGGAGCTGGTACGGTGGCATTCGAAATGGTCGGTGATCTGTTTGATAACTTGGCTTTCGAAGACAATAGAAAGGCAGGGTAGGATAGAAATACAGTTGATGTCGGAAGTTTACATATACCTTAGCAAAATACATTTAAACTCAGTTTCTCACAATTCCTGACATTTAATCCTAGTAAAAATTCCATGTTTTATGTCAGTTAGGATCACCACTTTGTTTTAAGAATGTGAAATGTCAGAATAATAGTTGAGAGAATGATCTATTTCAGCTTTTATTTCAGCTTTTATTTCTTTCATCACATTCCCAGTTGGTCAGAAGTTAACATACACACAATTAGTATTTGGTAGCATTGCATTTAAATTGTTTAACTTGGGTCAAACGTTTTGGGTAGCCTTCCACAAGCTTCCCACAATAAGTTGGGTGAATTTTGGCCCATTCCTACTGACAGAGCTGGTGTAACTGAGTCAGGTTTGTAGGCCTCCTTGCTCGCACACACTTTTTCAGTTCTCCCAACAAATCTTCTATAGGATTGAGGTCAGGGCTTTGTGATGGCCACTCCAATACCTTGACTTTGTTGTCCTTAAGCCATTTTGACACAACTTTGGAAGTATGCTTGGGGTCATTGTCCATTTGGAAGACCCATTTGCGACCAACCTTTAACTTCCTGACTGATGTCTTGAGATGTTGCTTCAATATATCCACATAATTTTCCTACCTCATGATGCCATCTCTTTTGTGATGTGTACCAGTCCCTCCTGCAGCAAAGCACCCCTACAACATAATGCTGCCACCCCCGTGCTTCACGGTTGGGATGGTGTCCTTTGGCTTGCAATCCTCCCACTTTTTCCTCCAAACAAAACAGTTCTATTTTTGTTTCATCAGACCAGAGGACATTTCGCTAAATAGTACGATCTTTGTCCCCATGTGCAGCTGCAAACCGCAGTCTGGCTTTTTAATGCGGTTTAGGAGCAGTGGCTTCTTCCTTGCTGAGCGGTCTTTCAGGTTATGTTGATATAGGATTTGTTTTACTGTGGATATAGATACTTTTGTACCTGTTTCCTCCAGCATCTTCACAAGGTCCTTTGCTATTTTTCTGGGATTGATTTGCACTTTTCGCACCAAAGTACGTTCATCTCTAGGAGACAGAACACATCTCCTTCCTGAGTGGTATGACGGTTGCGTGGTCCCATGGTGTTTATACTTGCGTACTATTGTTTGTACAGATGAACGTGGTACCTTCAGGCGTTTGGAAATTGCTCCCAAGGATGAGCCAGACTTGTGGAGGTCTACAATGTTTCTGAGGTCTTGGCTGATTTCTGAGGTCTTCTTTAGATTTTCCCATGATGTCAAGCAAAGAGGCACTGAGTTTGAAGGTAGGCCTTGAAATACATCCACAGGTACACCTCCAATTGACTCAAATGATGTCAATTAGCCTAACAGAAGCTTCTAAAACCATGACATAATTTTCCAAGCTGTTTAAAGGCACAGTCAACTTAGTGTATGTGAACTTCTGACCCACTGGAATTGTGATACAGTGAATTATAAGTTAAATAATCCGTCTGTAAACAATTGTTGGAGAAATTACTTGTGTCATGCCAAAACTATAGTTTGTGCAGTGGTTGAAAAACTAGTTTTAATGACTCCAACCTAAGTGTATATAAACTTCCGACTTCAACTGTAGGTCTGTAACGGTTTGGTTCAAGAGTGTTTGTAGCTCTTTCAGAACATCAGCTATCTGGATTTGGGTGAAGGAGAAATGGGGAGGCTTGGGCAAGTTGCTGTGGGGGGTGCAGGGCTGTTGACCGGGGTAAGGGTAGCCAGGTGGAAAACATGGCCAGCAGTAGAAAAATGCTTATTGAAATTCTCAATTATCGTGGATTTATTGGTGGTCATAGTGTTTCCGAGTCAGTGCAGTGGGCAGGTGGGAGGAGGTGCTCTTGTTCTCCATGGACTTTACAGTGTCCCAAAACTTTTCGGAGTTTGTGCTACAGGATGCAAATTTCTGTTTGAAAAAGCTAGCCTTTGCTTTCCTAACTGCCTGTGTATATTGGTTCCTAACTTCCCTGAAAAGTTGCATATCGCGGGGGTTATTCGATGCTAATGCAGTACGCAACAGGATGTTTTTGTGCTGGTCAAGGGCAGTCAGGTCTGGAGTGAACCAAGGGATATATCTGTTCCTGGATCTACATTTTTTGAATGGGGCATGCTTATTTAAGATGGTGAGGAAAGCACTTTTAAAGAATAACCAGGAATCCTCTACTGCCAGAATGAGGTTAATATCGTTCCAGGATACCCGGGCCAAGTCGATTAGAAAGGCCTGCTCGCTGAAGTGTTTTAGGGAGCGTTTGACAGTGATGAGGGGTGGTCGTTTGACCGCAGACCCATTACGGACGCAGGCAATGAGGCAATGATCGCTGAGATCCTGGTTGAAGACAGCAGAGGTGTATTTGGAGGGCAGGTTGGTCAGGATGATATCTATGAGCGTGCCTGTGTTTACAGAAATGGGGTTGTACCTGGTAGGTTCATTGATAATTTGTGTGAGATTGAGGTCATCTAGCATAGATTGTAGGAAGGCCGGGGTAATATTTAAGCATGTCCCAGTTTAGGTCACCTAACAGTATGAATTCGGAAGATACATGAGGGGCAATCAATTCACATACCGTGTCCAGGGCACAGCTGGGGGCAGAAGGTGGTCTATAGCAAGCGGCAATGGTGAGGGACTTGTTTCTGGAAAGGTGGATTTTTAAAAGTAGAAGATCGAATTGTTTGGGGACAGACATGGATAGTAAGACAGATCTCTGCAGGCTATCTCTGCAGTAGATTGCAACTCCGCCCCCTTTGGCAGTTCTATCTTGTCGGAAAATGTTATAGTTAGGGATGGAAATTTCTGGATTTTTGGTGGTCTTCCTAAACCCGGATTCAGACACGGCTAGGACATCTGGGTTGGCGGAGTGTGCTAAAGCAGTGAATAAGACAAACTTAGGGAGGAGGCTTCTAATGTTAACATGCATGAAACCAAGGCTTTTACGGTTACAGATGTCTACAAATGAGAGCGCCTGGGGAATGGGAGTGAAGCTAGGTGCTGCAGCGCCTGGATTAAATGTGGAAATGTAGAAACAGTGAAGGGACCTAAATACTTTCCAAATGCACTGTATAACTAGGCAATTAAAAAATGACATACTGACTCATTTTTTTTACTTGATCACTAATAATCAGAATAATTTGAGTCTTCTTTTCGACCATTGATGGCCTGATAAATCCTACCTCCGCATGCAGTGCTTCATTTGTAAATCGATAGGTCCACACATAGTGACTGTGCGGGGGAGGGGGGGTCCATGGAGCTCTGAGGTACCAGAACACATGAGAAAAAAAGTGTCAAACACAACGTAGCAGCGCAGCAGACAGAGTAAACAGACAAGTAGCTTACTATCTATGGTGGTGAAACAGACAGCACTCTCCAAAGTGCTGATTAATTCAAAGCATTTTAGATGTCACTGCAGTACGCCCACATACTTGAGTATAGCTGCGGGGCTTACACAAGTCTGAATTTCTAGACATCAATGTACAGCAATTTTTAGACGTTGCTGCAGAACACACGCCATCTGCATATGCACACACACACAGCAGTGGGGCTTACAAGACCCACGTTTCATATCATTTTCAAGACATCAATGTAGCAGTAGAACAAATATCACAATATCGGAAGATATCTTCAAATAAAAGAAATCAATGTAGGCTACAGAAGAACACACATATGAGAATAGGCCTCCTGCCATTGTGATAATATGAAGCACATATTCAGATTAACTTCACAGTATAGAACAAGTTTGTAAAGGAACCTCCCACAATGACTCTCCACATATCAATTTTATTTAACTCCTGACAGTCAATTTCTTGCTCAAAGCCATGGGCGCGGTTGTGGCTGTGACGTTTAGCCTCCTTCTAAAGCTGTTCGGAAGACTCTGGCTGTAGTGTCTATTTTTTTCATTTTGAGTTTTAACTATAACCTGTGTGTCCTCTTTAGCCTTGTCTACAATGCTTGCTGCCACCAAATGGGCCCTTGGTTCCCGAAATGTTCAAAAACCTTTTTTCTGAGGGCTCTTTGTTTTTCTTTTACGTCTGAGGCAGAGGATGTTACTGTACATTCCACCCACTCTTTTGCAAGTTTAATCCCTACTTTTTTGCATATTGTACAGCCCAGCTTTGAATTCTACATGACAAGCCAGGGGTTATACGTTTGCTTGTCCTTGACCTGCAAATTGCACCTGCTCGGGACACTTTGTCGGTGGATGCAGTCACTACCTCACTGACAGTTCTCTGGCTCCTTCTGCATTCGATTCACCATCTTTCTCGGGATTTAAAAAAATGTCAAACTCGATTGCCTTTTCTTATCCATTTTTTATTTGGCTTTCCCATATTTTAAATTCAGTAGGGAGACGACTAGCCTAGGCTACGTGAAATGATTACGTAGGGACCTCTTAACTAGTTGACCACCACTACCAAGACCTGTGTCAGCCCTCCCTATAACCTCTATGTAAAAATTATAGAGCAGGTCTAGAATCATTGTGGCAGGATAGGATAATTACACAGAAGGATCACCACGCTTTTACATAATGGTATTTCTGGGGGGTGGGAGCAATAATGAGGAGGCAACTTGATTTAACCACGATCGCTTTTATTAGAGTGTTTACAGTGCAACAATTAATCACACGTGAGGTGCTAGAGCCAGGGAAATAGGTGCCAGAATGAACAGAGTCAACTATATTTTTTTTACCTTCATTTAACTAGGCAAGTCACTTAAGAACAAATTCTTATTTTCAATTACATCCTAGGAACAGTGGGTTAACTGCCTTGTTCAGAACAACAGATCTGTACCTTGTCGGCTCAGGGATTTGATCTTGCAACCTTTTGGTTACTAGTCCAACACCCTAACCACTAGGCTACCTGCCACACTTTCAGTGATAAGATAGCAAACAGTAGGCTGGGTATCAGTCAAGCAAGACCAGATGAGAAGTTTGATGATATGTGTCCTAGCTTACCACGCAAAGGCTCTATGGAATTATTTTTCCTGGTTGACACAGACATGCTCAGGAAAGTGATATCATAACTTAAGTCTTCTACCTGCCTTCTCGATGCTATCCCCACCACTTTCTTCAAAACAGTTTTTAATTTCATATCTGAAGAAGTGTAAGCTATTGTTAATCCCTCCCTGTTCACAGGCACTTTCCCCACTGCACTAAAAAAAGCTATTATGAAACCCCTTCTGAAGAAAAGTCATCTAGATTCTTAAGCTCTTAGCAATTTTCAGCCAATTACCAACCTTCCATTGTTAAGTAAAACTCTGGAGAAATTGGTTTTCAAACAGCTAAATCATTTTTTAATTGCCAGCTGTATTTAAAAAAAACATCCAATGGGGTTTTTGTGCCCACCACAATACAGAGACAGCCTTAGTTACAATGGTAAATTGTCTTAGAGCCAACACAGATACCAAACAGCTCTCTGTCCTTGTACTCTTGGATTTAAAGTGGAACTGACAGCATTTTAGCAACATGAAATTGTATTAAAATCTTTTTACATACAACCCCAGGAAAAATATCACCCTTTTAAAACATTTTTACGTTTCCATAAATTCTTAGAATGTTTGGGAATTACATCTACTAAGGCATTTGTGAAAATTCAATAGCAATATAGAGTGGGAAAGCGGCCGAGGGTTTTGACAATTAACAGGCACTGCAATAAAAATACTTAATGAAAACCTCTGTCTCGTCCAAGACCGGAGTCTACAAATCAAATCAAACTTTATTCGTCACATGCGCCGAATACAACAAGTATAGACCTTACCCGTGAAATGCTTACTTACCAACAGTGCAGTTCAAGAAGAGTTAAGAAAATATATACCAAATAAACTAAAGTAAAAAACAAGAAAAAGTAACACAATAAAATAACATTAATGAGGCTATATAAAGGGGGTACCGGTACCGAATCAGTGTGCAGGGGTACAGGTTAGTTGGGGTAATTTGTACATGTAGGTAAATCAAATCAAATCAAATTTATTTATATAGCCCTTCGTACATCAGCTGATATCTCAAAGTGCTGTACAGAAACCCAGCCTAAAACCCCAAACAGCAAGCAATGCATGTGAAAGAAGCACGGTGGCTAGGAAAAACTCCCTAGGAAAAACTCCCTAGAAAGGCCAAAAACCTAGGAAGAAACCTAGAGAGGAACCAGGCTATGAGGGGTGGCCAGTCCTCTTCTGGGTGTGCCGGGTGGATATTATAACAGAACATGGTCAAGATGTTAAAATGTTCATAAATGACCAGCATGGTCAAATAATAATAATCATAGTAGTTGTCGAGGGTGCAACAAGCACGTCCGGTGAACAGGTCAGGGTTCCATAGCCGCAGGCGGAAAAGTTGAAACTGGAGCAGCAGCACGGCCAGGTGGACTGGGAACAGCAAGGAGTCATCATGCCAGGTAGTCCTGAGGCATGGTCCTAGGGCTCAGGTCCTCCGAGAGAAAGAAAGAAAGAGAGAGAGAGAGAATTAGAGAGAGCATATTTCAATTCACACAGGACACCGGATAAGACAAGAGAAATACTCCAGATGTAACAGGCTGACCCTAGCCCCCCGACACATAAACTACTGCAGCATAAATACTGGAGGCTGAGACAGGAGGGATCAGAAGACACTGTGGCCCCATCCGATGATACCCCCGGACAGGGCCAAAGAGGCAGGATATAACCCCACCCACTTTGCCAAAGCACAGCCCCCACACCACTAGAGGGATGTCTCCAACCACCAACTTACCGTCCTAAGACAAGGCCGACTATAGACCACAAAGATCTCCGCCATGGCACATCCCAAGGGGGGGGGGGATGCCAACCCAGACAGGAAGACCACGTCAGTGACTCAACCCACTCAAGTGACGCACCCCTCCCATGGACGGCATGGAAGAACACCAGTAAGCCAGTGACTCAGCCCCTGTAATAGGGTTAGAGGCAGAGAATCCCAGTGGAGAGAGGGGAACCGGCAAGGCAGAGACAGCAAGGGTGGTTCGTTGCTCCAGCCTTTCCGTTCACCTTCCCACTCCTGGGCCAGACTATACTTAATCATAGGACCTACTGAAGAGATAAGTCTTCAGTAAAGACTTAAAGGTTGAGACTGAGTCTGCGTCTCTCACATGGGTAGGCAGACCATTCCATAAAAATGGAGCTCTATAGGAGAAAGCCCTACCTCCAGCTGTTTGCTTAGAAATTCTAGGGACAATTAGGAGGCCTGCGTCTAGTGACCATAGCGTACGTGTAGGTATGTACGGCAGGACCAAATTGGAAAGATAGGTAGGAGCAAGCCCATGTAATGCTTTCTAGGTTAGCAGTAAAACCTTGAAATCAGCCCTTGCCTTAACAGGAAGCCAGTGTAGGGAGGCTAGCACTGGAGTAATATGATCAAATTTTTGGGTTCTAGTCAGGATTCTAGCAGCCGTATTTAGCACTAACTGAAGTTTGTTTAGTGCTTTATCCGGGTAGCCGGAAAGTAGAGCATTGCAGTAGTCCAGCCTAGAAGTAACAAAAGCATGGATACATTTTTCTGCATCATTTTTGGACAGAAAGTTTCTGATTTTTGCAATGTTACGTAGATGGAAAAAAGCTGTCCTTGAAACAGTCTTGATATGTTCTTCAAAAGAGAGATCAGGGTCCAGAGTAACGCCGAGGTCCTTCACAGTTTTATTTGAGACGACTGTACAACCATCCAGATTAATTGTCAGATTCAACAGAAGATCTCTTTGTTTCTTGGGACCTAGAACAAGCATCTCTGTTTTGTCCGAGTTTAAAAGTAGAAAGTTTGCAGCCATCCACTTCTTTATGTCTGAAACACAGGCTTCTAGCGAGGGCAATTTTGGGGCTTCACCATGTTTCATTGAAATGTAGAGCTGTGTGTCGTCCGCATAGCAGTGAAATTTAACATTATGTTTTCGAATGACATCCCCAAGAGGTAAAATATATAGTGAAAACAATAGTGATCCTAAAACGGAACCTTGAGGAACACCAAAATTTACAGTTGATTTGTCAGAGGACAAACCATTCACAGAGACAAACTGATATCTTTCCGACAAATAAGATCTAAACCAGGCCAGAACTTGTCCATGTAGACCAATTTGGGTTTCCAATCTCTCCAAAATAATGTGGTGATCGATGGTATCAAAAGCAGCACTAAGATCTAGGAGCACGAGGACAGATGCAGAACCTCGGTCTGACGTCATTAAAAGGTCATTTACCACCTTCACAAGTGCAGTCTCAGTGCTATGATGGGGTCTAAAACCAGACTGAAGCGTTTCGCATACATTGTTTGTCTTCAGGAAGGCAGTGAGTTGCTGCGCAACAGCTTTTTCTAAATTTTTTGAGAGGAATGGAAGATTCGATATAGGCCGATAGTTTTTTATAATTTCTGGGTCAAGATTCGGCTTTTTCAAGAGAGGCTTTATTACTGCCACTTTTAGTGAGCTTGGTACACATCCGGTGGATAGAGAGCCGTTTATTATGTTCAACATAGGAGGGCCAAGCACAGGAAGCAGCTCTTTCAGTAGTTTAGTTGGAATAGGGTCCAGTATGCAGCTTGAGGGTTTGGAGGCCATGATTATTTTCATCATTGTGTCAAGAGTGCTAAAACACCTTAGTATCTCCCTTGATCCTAGGTCCTGGCAGAGTTGTGCAGACTCAGGACAATGGAGCTTTGGAGGAATACGCAGATTTAAAGAGGAGTCCGTAATTTGCTTTCTAATGATCATGATCTTTTCCTCAAAGAAGTTCATAAATTTATTACTGCTGAAGTGAAAGCCATCCTCCATTTGCGAATGCTGCTTTTTAGTTAGCTTTGCGACAGTATCAAAAAGAAATTTCGGATTGTTCTTATTTTCCTCAATTAAGTTGGAAAAATAGGATGATCGAGCAGCAGTGAGGGCTCTTCGATACTGCACGGTACTGTCTTTCCAAGCTAGTCGGAAGACTTCCAGTTTGGTGTGGCGCCATTTCCGTTCCAATTTTCTGGAAGGTAGGGGTGAAGTGACTATGCATAGATAATAGCGAGTAGTAGCAGTGTACAAAACAAATGGAGGGGGGTTGTCAATATGAATAGTCCGGTTATTAATTGTTTAGCAGTCTTATGGGTTAGGGGTAGAAGCTGTTAAGGAGCTTTTTTGGTCGTAGACTTGGCGCTCTGGTACCACTTGCCGTGCGGTAGCAGAGAAAACAGTCTATGACTTGGGTGACTGGAGTCTCTGACAATTTTATGGGCTCTGACACCGAATATTATATAGGTCCTGGATGGCAAGAAGCTTGGCCCCAGTGATATAATGGGCCGTATTCACTACCCTCTATAGCACCTTACCATCAGATGCCGAGCAGTTGCCATACCAGGCGGTGATGCAACCGGTCAGGATGCGCTCGATGGTGCAGCTGTAGAACTTTTTGAGGATCTGGGGACCAGACCGATGCGCTACTGTATAGCCAATCAGAGCTACAGTAGGCCTTTATACAAACAAGCCATATGCCGGGTTCTGGCTGGGCCACTCAAGGACATTCAGAGACTTGTCCCGAAGCCACTCCGGCATTGTCTTGGCTGTGTGCTTAGGGTTTTTGTCCTGTTGGAAGTGAACCTTCTCCCCAGTCTGAGGTCCTGAATGCTCTGGAACAGGTTTTCATCAAGGATCTCTCTGTACTTTGCTCCGTTCATCCGCCCCTCAATCCTGACTTTTTTCCCAGTCCCTGTCGCAGAAAAACATCCCCACGGCATGATGCTGCCACCACCATGCTTCACCATAGGGATGGTGCCAGGTTTCCTCCAGACTTGACTCTTGGCATTCACGCAAAAGATGTCCATCTTGGTTTCATCAGACCGGAGAATCTTGTTTCTCTGCTTCTCTGGACCACAAAATATTGGTCCGTTGAAAACTGAGATCACCCTGATGCCGTCATTAACACAGGAACCTACAACTCAGCGCACACACACACACACACACACACACACACACACACACACACACACACACACACACACACACACACACACACACACACACACACACACACACACACACACACACACACACACACACACACACACGTCAATTCAGTCAGCAGAAGAACTGAACCTCTGATTCAAGAATTTAAAAAGGACATTGATTTTCAATTAGAATTTTCAATTCTGGAAACAGAATTTCAATTAACCTCCTGAGTTGACAGAATTTGATCAATACAAGTGTGTTTACATACACTAGTGTCGCTCCCAATCGCTCCCAATGGGTTGCGCAAAAACTGTCCGCAGGAAGCGATGTTAAGTAAAATTCCATTTCAGTTTACTGTGCCGGTGGGCAGGACGGTTGGTCATTATGACAGGGGAATTTGTGACAAAATACACTATCTATACAAAGTATGTGGACACCCCTTCAAGTGGATTCGGCTATTTCAGCCACACCCATTGCTGACAGGTGCATAGAATCTAGCACACAGCCATGCAATCTTCATTAACAAATATTGGCAGTAGAATGGCCTTACTGAAGAGCTCTCTGGAGTGATTAACCACGCTTCCCCATCTGGCGGTCTGATGAACAAATATGGGTTTGGCGGATGCAAGGAGAACACTATGCATAGTGCCAACTGTAAAGTTTGGTGGAGGAGGAATAATTGTCAGGGGCTGTTTTTCATGGTTCAGGCTAAGGCCCCTTAGTTCCAGTGAAGGGATATCTTAACGCTACAGCATACAATGACATTCCAGACGATTCTGTGCATCTGACTTTGTGGCAACAGTTTGGGGAAGGCCCTTTCCTGTTTAAGCATGACAATGCCCCTGTGCGCAAAGTGAGGTCCATACAGAAATGGTTTGTCGAGATCGGTGTGGAAGCCCTGACCTCAACCCCATTGGACACCTTTGGGGTGAATAGGAATGCCGAGTGTGAGCCAGGCCTAATTGCCCAAGATCAGTGCCGAACCTCACTAATGCTCTTGTGGCTGATTGGAAGCAAGTCCCAGCAGCAATGTTCCAACATCTAGTGGAAAGCCTTCCCAGAAGAGTGGGGGCTGTTATAGCAGCAAAGAGGGGACCAAATCATATGCCCATGCCCACGAGCAGGTGTCTACATACTTTTGACATGTAGTGTATCTAAAGGATTGCATTATTAAGCAGACTTTCCAAACGTGGGTCTGTTGTAGACCCACTTCTTCTCTGCTTACCTCATGTCAAAATAAGAGTCTGCCAAATGTTATTCCTTGTTTGTCCACATATGGCGCATGTGCAGGACTTTTCAAATCAAATCAAATCCAATTTTATTTGTCACATACACATGGTTAGCAGATGTTAATTTGAGTGTAGCGAAATGCTTGTGCTTCTAGTTCCGACCATGCAGTAATATCTAGCAAGTAATTTAACCTAACAACTTTTATTTTGGTAAGCAGCTCCAAGGAGTTCCCGCAACCTTTTCTTGCCGTCTCTCCAATGCAAAGGAGGCTGGTGGGAGGAGTTATAGGAGGACGGGCAAATTGTAATGGCTGGAATGGAATCAATGGAGCGGAGTCAAACGTGATAGGAGTGAAAGGAGGTGTGAAAAGAAGAGAAGATGAAAGAAGAGAAGGTGAAGTGTGTTTCTCACAGATTCAGTGCATCTGAAGGCCACCTGACACAGATTAACACAGATTAAAACACGGATTAAACCACGCGACTTGGAACATAACCCCAAACAAAACGTCTTAGTGCATGCATGTGCATGTGCATGTGTGTATTGGTCTGCCTATCTGTTTGTGCGTTTGAGTCTGTGCACTTGTCTCTCTATATCCATCTATGTCCCTGACTGTTCTCCAGTCTAAGCCTGTATCACAGGGTGAGCCAGGAATGACGCATGACAATTTAGCCAGACACGGAGTAAACAAGATGGGATTGTATCGTTCAGCTGAGAAATCGACACTGGATAGAGACTGAAACAAGGCCTACGTCCCTCTGGTATGGCAGGCTGCCTGGTCCTATCCCTCAGCCCAGTCCATCTATCCTCCATCACCACTACCACTACTACCAGGCCAGGGGGTGGCAGGCTGCCTGGTCCTATCCCTCAGCCCAGTCCATCTATCCTCCATCACCACTACCACTACTACCAGGCCAGGGGGTGACAGGCTGCCCATTTGGGGTTACCATTGTAGCTTAGCTTGGTAGACATGTCTGCACAGCACAATCAATGGTACCCTTTTAGTATCTCTGGGTACTGGGTGAATGGATTATCCTTTACACTCCGTCCCTCTCTCTCTCTAATGGTCCAGCAGACTCACAGATGTTCTGGGTCCACAGAATAACAGAGTACCTTGGCTTGGTAGAACTAGAAGACGGTGTCAGCACCGAAGCGTGCATTGCCCTTTCTCTCTCCTAAATGGTTTTACAATAACAGCAGTGGAATGGGACTTTAATGACTCATCTTATGTCTCAATCAATATGATGGCAGAGAGGGGTTGTTAGTGGGTTCAACTGGGCCATGGTGCTGACAGCTAACAAGGAGGACAGGACTGTCGTGCTGATTGGGTAGAGAAAAACTCCTTCAAGCCTAAAGATACATTTGGAAGCTATGATAAAGTGAGAGAGATATTTGTGTGGTATTACAGTCAGTAGTGTCACAGCATAACAATACTAATAAATAGTCGTTTCAAGTTTATCATCCCGTAGCGAGTACAAAATGATATGTATTTTACACATTTGTAGTCTTTAAAACATTATGCCAATGCAAACTATAATATTATGACACTGAACTGTGATGACATTCAATCACTTCCATAGTTGCATATGATATAAAATATTGGGTCATTAGGTATTGGCCTACTGTATCTCATATTGATCTATCTGGGGTTTGTGGACTGGAGCCAATTTACCAGCTAGTTTCTGTCTTGCAGTCTCTGCTCTATCGGACCTGGATCGAACATGGAGCAAGAGAGGGATGGAGAAATAGATGGAGAGAGGGATGAAGTAGGAGGAAAATAAAGAGGACATTTTAAAGAAGAGCATACAAATCAGTGACTTGGAAATTAGTTCTACAACATTTCCATTGATCATCTGATGCTTGTTTTACATTTCTGAAATGATCAACCTTGCAATGTTACTCAGATGTAATCCTGCTTGTACAAGAGATAGTGGTACTTAAATAGTCAACCAGTAGGTGGCAGTGTGAGTTACTGTATCATGACTACCAGGTACCCATGTGATTTACCTGGTTCACTCAGAATAAACTCAGATAAGCACATAATGTTGAGCTGAGGGAGGTTTCCACTCTAGATAGAATACATTGAGATAACTACATAATGTTGAGCTGAGGGAGGTTTCCACTCTAGATAGAATACATTGAGATAACTACATAATGTTGAGCTGAGGGAGGTTTCCACTCTAGATAGAATACATTGAGATAACTAAATAATGTTGAGCTGAGGGAGGTTTCCACTCTAGATAGAATACATTGAGATAACTACATAATGTTGAGCTGAGGGAGGTTTCCACTCTAGATAGAATACATTGAGATAACTACATAATGTTGAGCTGAGGGAGGTTTTCCACTCTAGATAGAATACATTGAGATAACTACATAATGTTGAGCTGAGGGAGGTTTCCACTCTAAATAGAATACATTGAGATAACTACATAATGTTGAGCTGAGGGAGGTTTCCACTCTAAATAGAATACATTGAGATAACTACATAATGTTGAGCTGAGGGAGGTTTCCACTCTAGATAGAATACATTGAGATAACTACATAATGTTGAGCTGAGGGAGGTTTCCACTCTAGATAGAATACATTGAGATAACTACATAATGTTGAGCTGAGGGAGGTTTCCACTCTAGATAGAATACATTGAGATAACCTCATAAAGATAGTGCAGCTCAGTTTCAACCTCATTTTGTGGGCAGTGTGTACATAGCCTGTCTTCTCTTGAGAGCCAGGTCTGACTACGGCAGACTTTCTCAATAGCAAGGCTATGCTCACTGAGTGTGTACATAGTCAAAGCTTTCCTTAATTTTGGGTCAGTCACAGTGGTCAGGTATTCTGCCACTGTGTACTCTCTGTGTAGGGCCAAATAGCATTCTAGTTTGCTCTGTTTTTTGGTTAATTCTTTCCAATGTTTCAAGGTCCCGTGTGGCTCAGTTGGTAGAGCATGGTGTTTGCAATGTCAGGGTTGTGGGTTTGATTCCCATGGGGGACCAGTACTGAGAAGAAAAAAATAATGTATGAAATGTATGCATTCACTACTGTAAGTTGCTGTGGATAAGAGCATCTATGTAAGTAATTATTATTGTTTTCTCATGATTTGGTTGGGTATAATTCTGTTGCTGTCTTGGGGCTCTGTGGGGTCTGTTTGTGTTTATGAACAGAGCCTCAGGACCAGCTTGCATAGGAAACTCTTCTCCAGGTTCATCTCTCAGTAGGTGATGACTTTGTTATGGAAGGTTTGGGAATTGCTTCCTTTTAGGTGGTGGTAGAATTTAATGGCTCTTTCTGGATTTTTATATTTAGCGGGATTCGGTCTAATTCTGCTCTGCATGCATTATTTGGTGTTTTACACTGAGGATATTTTTGCAGAATTTTGTATGCAGAGTCTCAATTTGGTGTTTGTCCCATTTTGTGAATTCTTGGTTGGAGCGGACCCCAGACCTCACAACCATAAAGGGCAATGGGTTCTATAACTGATTCAAGTATTTTTAGCCAGACCCTAATTGGTATGTCGAATGTTATGTTCCTTTTGATGGCATAGAAGGCCCTTCTTGCCTTGTCTCTCAGATCATTCACAGCTCTGTGGAAGTTACCTGTGGCGCTGATGTTTAGACTGAGGTATGTATCGTTTGTGTGCTCTAGGGCAACGGTGTCTAGATGGAATTTGTATTCGTGGTCCTGGCAACTGGACCTTTTTTGGAACACCATTATTTTTGTCTTACTAAGATTTACTGTCAGGGCCCAGGTCTGACAGAATCTGTGCAGAATATCTAGGTGCTGCTGTAGGCCCTCCTTGGTTGGTGACAGAAGCACCAGGTCATCAGCAAACAGTAAACATTTGACTTCAGATTCTAGTAGGGTGAGGCCGGGTGCTGCAGACTTTACTAGTGCACTCGCCAATTCATTGATACTCACTCTCACTCTGAACCAGAATTGATCAAGACAAAGATCCATCCCCTCGGCTTTGACAGTCAGAACAGAGTAGTCCTGCAACTCAGGGGCAGAGAGGAACTCAAATAACCCAGCTAGGCATCCATGGAAATTAAAGTCAATGCAGGAGGAAAGAGATCTGTAGCCAGAGGTCATCGCTGTCCACCCTGGTTTGCTATCACATTCTACGGTCTTCCCACCCAACACCCACCCATTCCAACTGACACAAACAAGCCACACACAAAACACACAGAAAGAAAACAACATCCTCTCCAAAATAGCCATTGGCAACATTGGTCGGGGGATTCCATTTCCTGAAATGCCATATTTGACTAGGACAATTGGTTTGTGCTAGTGTGTTGACCGTAGAACTTTGACTGGGGTGTCTGGGTAATAAACAACTATAACATAATCCCTGGGCACTTGGGAGACAGGTTAGCAAGCAAGCAGAGTAATGGATGTGTAGTGTGATTGCTAATCAGAAACTAGCGGTAAGCAGAGGGGGGTAGTCTAGCCTAATTTAGTCCACTTAAACAGGTGCTAATCTAACCTAGCGGTAGCAGTTAACAGAGTGGGGTGGTTTAGCCTAATTTAGTCCACTTAAACAGGTGTTAATATAACCTAGCAGTAGCGGTTAGCGGAGGGGGGGGTAGTTTAGCCTATTTTAGTCCACTTAAACAGGTGCTAATCTAACCTAGTGGTAGCAGTTAACAGAGTGGGGTAGTTTAGCCTATCTTAGTCCAGTTAAACAGGTGCTAATCTAACCTAGCAGTAGCACAGGTTGTTAGTTTAGCCTACTCCAATTATAATAACAAGTAGCCATACGGAGGAACAGGCAGCGAATGGGGGATTAAATGAATTGCTGGGCTGCTATTTAAAGCCGCAGATGAGAAAATTGTAATTGACTTTCTCAGTATCAGCTGAGCTAAAAATAGAGTCGCTTGTCTTTACACTTGTAGGCTACAGCAGCGGCTAGTCGTGCAACACTGATAGAGGAGAATTTAAACACACAGAAAATAAAGAAATCAGCATTTACTCACTTTGATTGGATTCTAGCTACACTAAAACATAAAATAATAAGGTATGTGTAATACAACCAGCCTTGTAGGCCTAACATGCCATTTTATCCTACCTTTTATAAAAAGTTGGGGGGGGGAAAAAACACATTCTGATTGATTCTGAAGTCTTAAAATGTTAAATTGTCTCACCTCCAAGTCCATAAATTACCACAATTCTGTCTAGGCCTACTCTATGAAAACATCCTACGGGTTAAAACATTTTGTAATCATGCTATGAAGGAAACCAGTCATTAACATTCCCTCATTGCCTAATGCTCATCCACAGCAGCCTGTTATCCTCCCTGATGCCCATACATCAGCCTGGGGCACTGAGGGGCAGATGACATTTTTCGGCAGCATGACTGACTGCTGCCCTCTCTCACTGCCCCCCAGGCACAAGGGTCAGCCTGCCATGTTGCGGCTGATATGGTATAGAAATAGACTGCTGTTTGCACTGGTGCAGTCCTTAATGGCAGTCCTTGATGGCAGTGTGACAATAAGTCCCGTACAAACTTGGACCAAGGCGCAGAGAAACACAGTAGGCAGAGGTGAGGATAAATCCAGAACATTTACTGAAGCTTAAACAACAAAGCACTGGCACATGAATCACTAAACAAAACAAGAAACCTGAGCAACCAGCCCAGTCCACAGAGGACCTAAATAGTCATACACCAGGTGAACCCAATAAGCCCAATCAGGTTCACCAGGACACTAGGGTGCCCTCCAGTGGCACCCTCAGGGAGTACACTCAACGGTGACCTCTGACCTGTGACAGGCAGTCCTTGATGGCAGTACTTGATATGATTGTAGGTTGGGGTTTAGGTGACAGTATATTGTAGAACATGTGATAATGTCAAGATAGATGCGTGATTAGGTAATAAGGCCAAGATGTTGTTAACTGTGACATGTATGATGATGAGTGATTACGCTGTTGTGTTAAAACATGTGTCTCTTGTGAGAATGGTGGATCCAGACAAACTGAACAGATTCAAAGAATCATCTGTTTTCAAAAGACATTGTACTTTCTGGTTGTTCAGAGATAGATACAAAAGGTCATAGAGAAAGGGGAAAAGGGATGGAGAGAGAAAGAGAGAGAACAGAGAAAGAACAGAGAGAGAGAGAGAGTGAGAGAGAGATGGTTTAACATGCAGAGCTCTAGGGGTCGCAGCTGTCAGTACCTAGGCCGCAGGGAATGACGTCTCATCGCTCTCTCTTTCTCTCTCTTTCACTCTCTTTCTCTCTCTCTCTTTCGCTCGCTCCCTCTTTCTCTTTATCTCTCTCTCCTCTCTCTCCCCCTCTCTGTCTCTCTCTCTCTTCCCCTCACTATAATCCCCTCTCTCTCTCCCTCTCACTCTATGTCCCTCTCTCTTTTCCTCTGTGAGAGCCTCACATTAATCCATTACTCATCTCTATAGCGATGCTTTCAGATGGGCGATACCATATTTACCATACAGAGTCATATCTCTAATGGGACTTAATGTGACGTAGATTTCAACAAATCGAGGAATTATGAAAAGTAGGGAAAGCTCATCGTTCATTTTCTTCTTTGGAATGAATGATTTTCGCAGTGTTTAGCCTGTCCTTAAGTTACGCAAAAGAACGGCAATTTAACTTCAATTTCAGTTTCAATTTGGCCTTAATGACATAACTATTATTACTTGGGTCTATGTGGGGAAAGAGCCTATAGGGATTTCTATATGGGGTTGTCTAAATGTGAGCTGTTTTATTCATGGAGGACTTTTATGTACGCAGTGTAAGTAATGTGTTGATGACGTACTCAACGCATACGTACTCATGTGTTTAAGTGTTGGGTGGATGAACATATGGTTGCTGAAGGTGAGTGACACATTCATGCTCTTCCTCTTCAAGACAAAGACAAAAAAATGACCTAGAAAAGTCGATACACTTGTCAAGGATACAATAAAAGACCAAAACTCCAACTATGTGAAAACTGTCACTATGTGAAACCCCAGCCTGTAAAAGTACACCTAAACACTATTCATCTATAAACTGTCCAGCCTAGACTCTAGAGGTTGTGCTACTACAGCTCACATCCGCTCTAGACTACTCGAACCCGGTAATCTGATCTTTTCTGGGCTTGCTGCCGTGTAGAAACCTCCCTCCGCCACATTGGGGTGCAGTCCAGCCTCTTCAAACAGTTCCAACACTCAGCATCTTTCACCAAGCCTTGTAGCCAAATGACCACACCGCGGAGTCAAGACGGAGAGGAACCGTGAATACGTTCATCCAGCAGTGGGGGGAAGCTTTTACAGGGGATGTAGGTGAGCTCAGCCAAGTGGCGATCAATCATGGCCCACTCAGAACCTGCCCACGCCCCTCCGTCTGCCTACTTCTTCTGCCACGTCAACCCCAGCTCCCAGCAGCCCCGTCCCCATGGTGATATGTGGCGGCGCGGTTGGGGGTGGTGCATGACCCGCCAGTCGGCTACAATTAGAGATTCCGATCCCCTATATAGTCATGAGAAACCAATATACACAGGCAGTTAGAAAAGCCAAGGCTAGCTTTTTCAAGCAGAAATTTGCTTCCTGCAACACAAACTCAAAAGAGTTCTGGGACACTGTAAAGTCCATGGAGAATAAGAACACCTCCTCCCAGCTGCCCACTGCACTGAGGATAGGAAACTCTGTCACCTCCGATAAATCCAGTATAATTGAGAATTTCAATAAGCTTTTTTCTACGGCTGGCCATGCTTTCCACCTGGCTACCACTACCGCGGTCAACAGCACTGCACCCCCCACAGCTACTCGTCCAAGCCTTCCCCATTTCTCCTTCTCCCAAATCCACTCAGCTAATGTTCTGAAATAGCTGCAAAATCTGGACCCCTACAAATCAGCTGGGTTAGACAATCTGGACCATTTCTTTCTAAAATTATCTGCCGAAATTGTTGCAACCCCTATTACTAGCCTGTTCAACCCCTCTTTCGTGTCGTCTGAAATTCCCAAAGATTGGAAAGCAGCTGCTGTCATCCCCCTCTTCAAAGGAGGGGAAACTCTTGACCCAAACTGCTACAGACCTATATCTATCCTACCCTGCCTTTCTAAGGTCTTCGAAAGCCAAGTCAACAAACAGTTTACCGACCATTTCGAATCCCACCGCACCTTCTCCGCTATGCAATCTGGTTTCAGAGCTGGTCATGGGTGCACCTCAGCCACTCTCAAGGTCCTAAATGATATCGTAACCGCCATCGATAAGAAACAATACTGTGCTGCCATATTCATTGACCTGGCCAAGGCTTTCGACTCTGTCAATCACCACATCTTCATTGGCAGACTCAATAGCCTTGGTTTCACAAATTATTCCCTCGCCTGGTTCACCAACTACTTCTCTGATAGAGTTCAATGTGACAAATCGGATGGCCTGTTGTCCGGACCTCTGGTAGTCTCTATGGGGGTGCCACAGGGTTCCATTCTTGGGCCAACTCTTTTCTCTGTATACATCAATGATGTCGCTCTTGCTGCTGGTGAGTCTCTGATCCACCTCTACGCAGACGACACCATTCTGTATACTTCTGGCCCTTCTTTGGACACTGTGTTAACAACCCTCCAGACGATCTTCAATGCCATACAACTCTCCTTCAGTGGCCTCCAACTGCTCTTAAATACAAGTAAAACTAAATGCATGCTCTTCAACCGATCGCTGCCCGCACCTGCCCGCACGTCCAGTATCACTACTCTGGATGGTTCTGACTTAGAATATGTGGACAACTACAAATACCTAGGTGTCTGGTTAGACTGTAAGCTCTCCTTCCAGACTCACATCAAACATCTCCAATCCAAAGTTAAATCTAGAACTGGCTTCCTATTTCGCAACAAAGCATCCTTCACTCATGCTGCCAAACATACCCTCGTAAAACTGAACATCCTACCGATCATCGACTTCGGCGATGTCATTTACAAAATAGCCTCCAATACCCTACTCAATAAACTGGATGCAGTCTATCACAGTGTCATCTGTTTTGTCACCAAAGCCCCATACACTACCCACCACTGAGACCTGTATGCTCTCGTTGGCTGGCCCTCACTTCATACTCATCGCCAAACCCACTGGCTCCAGGTCATCGACAAGACCCTGCTAGGTAAAGTCCCCCCTTATCTCCGCTCACTGACCATAGCAGCACCCACCTGTAGCACGCGCTCCAGCAGGTATATCTCTCTGGTCACCCCCAAAGCCAATTCCTCCTTTGGCCGTCTTTCCTTCCAGTTCTCTGCAGCCAATGACTGGAACGAACTACAAAAATCTCTGAAACTGGAAACACTTATCTCCCTCACTAGCTTTAAGCACCAGCTGTCAGAGCAGCTCACAGATCACTACACCTGTACATAGCCCATCTATAATTTAGCCCAAACAACTACCCCTTCCCCTACTGTATTTATTTATTTTGCTCCTTTGCACCCCATTATTTCTATTTTGACTTTGCACTTTCTTCCACTACAAATCTATTTACTTTGCCACCATGGCCTTTTTTGCCTTTACCTCCCTTATCTCACCTCATTTGCTCACATTGTATATAGAGAGATTTTTCTACTGTATTATTGACTGTATGTTTGTTTTACTCCATGTGTAACTCTGTGTTGTTGTATGTGTCGAACTGCTTTGCTTTATCTTGGCCAGGTCCCTGTTGTAAATGAGAACTTGTTCTCAACTTGCCTACCTGGTTAAATAAAGGTGAAATAAAAATAAAAATAAATGATTATTTCCTGATTCACATCATTTACGTCCATTGGCTTCTTTCACAATTCTCTGTCCATTGAAGGTCGTTTCAGCTAAAATTGTGAGACAGCTAACGGATACGCTAATGCCTCATTGGCATGGCTGCGTAAGCTAGCATATATGCTAGTGAGCTTTACATTAGCATGGCTGCGCTAGATAGCTTAGCGGCTACAGTATCTTAAACTCATGATGATGGGAGTGAGCGGCCATTGTTGTTTATGCTAATCTATTCCACACACATAGGCCTGTGTAATTGTGATGATATCAGCTAGACATGAGGTGAGATTTGTGCTCAGTCAATCAAGCACAATTAGGCATCCATTACAGGTCTGTCAATCATGTGTGTTGTAACTTCCTGGTTGTGTTATGTATTCACTTTGTTTTGCCACGGCTTCCACGGGATGTGATGCGTTAACAGGGGTAGTGATGTAAAGGTCAGAGCATCTGGCGGAGGGTGATGTCAAATGCCTGAGGAGATGTTTCTGAATAGAAAGAGAGAGAGTGGGTGAAAGAGAGAGAAAGAGGGTGAGAGAGAGAAAGAAAGGGAGAGAGAGAGAGAGAGTGTGAGAATGAGAGAGAGAGGGTGAGAATGAGAGAAATAGAGAGAAAGAGAAAGAGAGAGACAGAGAGGGAGAGGGAGACGGGATGAGTAAGAGTGAGAGTGAGCGAAAAGAGAGCCAACAACAGCACTCCAGGGCCATGTGAAGTCGTGACTCAACTATGAGTATGAAGGCTACCCCGTCTGCATTTATATACATTTACATTTACATTTAAGTCATTTAGCAGACGCTCTTATCCAGAGCGACTTACAAATTGGTGCATTCACCTTAAGATATCCAGTGGAACAACCACTTTACAATAGTGCATCTAAATCTTTTGGGGGGGGGGGGTAGAAGGATTACTTTATCCTATCCCAGGTATTCCTTAAAGAGGTGGGGTTTCAGGTGTCTCCGGAAGGTGGTGATTGACTCCGCTGTCCTGGCGTCGTGAGGGAGCTTGTTCCACCATTGGGGTGCCAGAGCAGCGAACAGTTTTGACTGGGCTGAGCGGGAGCTGTGCTTCCTCAGAGGTAGGGAGGCGAGCAGGCCAGAGGTGGATGAACGCAGTGCCCTTGTTTGGGTGTAGGGCCTGATCAGAGCCTGAAGGTACGGAGGTGCCGTTCCCCTCACAGCTCCGTAGGCAAGCACCATGGACTTGTAGCGGATGCGAGCTTCAACTGGAAGCCAGTGGAGAGAGCGGAGGAGCGGGGTGATGTGAGAGAACTTGGGAAGGTTGAACACCAGACGGGCTGCGGCGTTCTGGATGAGTTGTAGGGTTTTAATGGCACATGCAGGGAGCCCAGCCAACAGCGAGTTGCAGTAATCCAGACGGGAGATGACAAGTGCCTGGACTAGGACCTGCGCCGCTTCCTGTGTGAGGCAGGGTCGTACTCTGCGAATGTTGTAGAGCATGAACCTACAGGATCGGGTCACCGCCTTGATGTTAGTGGAGAACGACAGGGTGTTGTCCAGGGTCACGCCAAGGTTCTTAGCAGTCTGGGAGGAGGACACAAGGGAGTTGTCAACCGTGATGGCGAGATTATGGAACGGGCAGTCCTTCCCTGGGAGGAGGAGCAGCTCCGTCTTGCCGAGGTTCAGCTTGAGGTGGTGAGCCGTCATCCACACTGATATGTCTGCCAGACATGCAGAGATGCGATTCGCCACCTGGTTATCAGAAGGGGGAAAGGAGAAGATTAATTGTGTGTCGTCTGCGTAGCAATGATAGGAGAGACCATGTGAGGATATGACTGAGCCAAGTGACTTGGTGTATAGTGAGAATAGAAGAGGGCCTAGAACAAAGCCCTGGGGGACACCAGTGGTGAGAGCACGTGGTGCGGAGACAGATTCTCGCCACGCCACCTGGTAGGAGCGACCTGTCAGGTAGGACGCAATCCAAGCATGGGCCGCGCCGGAGATGCCCAGCTCGGAGAGGGTGGAGAGGAGGATCTGATGGTTCACTGTATCAAAGGCAGCAGATAGGTCTAGAAGGATGAGAGCAGAGGAGAGAGAGTTAGCTTTAGCAGTGCGGAGAGCCTCCGTGACACAGAGAAGAGCAGTCTCAGTTGAATGCCCAGTCTTGAAACCTGACTGATTAGGATCAAGAAGGTCATTCTGAGAGAGATAGCAGGAGAGCTGGCCAAGGACGGCATATACAGTAGCTCTTTATTCCTTTTGCTATAGACTGTATGTCTTTTCTGTAGACCCATTTCTACAGATATATAACAAGCTCAGATAGGATTTTATGACCTTCATCAAATCAATCTTAAGATAGCTTTTCCACATTATTTTAAAGGGGAAAATGGTATTGGTGCATCAATTTTTGGACTTTTAAATGAGTTAATTATATACTATTGATTCTTGAAAAAGTTGTTGTTTAACTGCATATTGCCCCTTTAACACTATGCACAATGTGGTAAACACTCCAGTGCAGTACACAGTACAGTAGACGATACAGTACAGCATGTTTCAGTGCTTCACTGACTGATTGTGTTACTGGAGGGTTATCTGAGCTGACTCTTTGACGCTGATTCACACTCTACTGGGTTAAAGGATCTACACACAACAGATCAGAACAGGGCTGCTCCCAGGACGTGATGTGGCCTCAAACCCTCAGAGTAATGTACAATGGGTGTGTCTCTGCCACTCGTATGAATTCCATGTGAATGTGTGTGTCTCTCCTACTGTATGTCAGCCCCACATTTACTCTCTCTCTCTCTCTCTCTCTCTCTCTCTCTCTCTCTCTCTCTCTCTCTCTCGATATCTCTCTCTCTCTATGTATATACAGTGGTTCTGTATGTCGCTCTCTTCTCTCCTCTGTCTCTCTCTAAGACACACAATACACATCCTTTACCTCACCTCCAGACCTAAATCCCTACAGTGAATCACATTAAAGACAGTTTTATTCTTTATTTTTACGTTATGAACACATGAAATACCCCCGGTCTTCCCATTGGTGAGACAACATGTGATTAACCTGTTCATAACTCTCTACTATCAGACAAGCTCTAAGAAGAACCCTCATCCGCTGAGATTCCCAGCCCATTCTAAGGCTGTCCCAAATGGCACCCTATTCCTTATTTAGTGCACTACTTTTGACCGGGGCCCATAGGGTTCTGGTCAAAAGTAGTGCACTGCATGGGGGATAGGGTGTCTGGACTATTCTAATGGATGAACTGCTTAGACAGACAGACGAGATCTCTGGAGACACAGGGAGAGACGGTGAGGGCCCTATTTGAGTGCTTTGATTTCCAATTTTTTTCTGATCCATGAATTTAATTCTGATCTTCTGCTGTCTGGGAGAGGAGAGTGGGTGAGAGGGAGGGAGAGTGTAGGGGAGAAGGAGAAGAGAGAGAGAGAGAAAGTGTGGGGCAGTTGAAGGAAGGGAGAGAGAAAGAAGGAAAGAGAGAGTGAGAGAGAGAAGGTGGGGCAGTGGGAGGAAGGGGCCGAGAGAGAGAGAAGGTGTGTCAGTGGTAGGCAGGGAGGGAGAGTGTAGGGGAGAAGGAGAAGAGAGAGAGAGAGAGAGAGAGAGAGAGAGAGAGAGAGAGAGAAGGTGTGTCGTGGTAGGCAGGGAGGGAGAGAGAGAGAGAGAGAGAGAGAGAGAGAGAGAGAGAGAGAGAAGGTGTGTCGGTAGTAAGCAGGGAGGGGGAGAGAATGATAGACAGATAGAGGGGAGGATCCGAGGATAGAAACAGAGAGGGATGAGAGACAGAAACTGATTGACAGAGAGAGAAAAACTGATGAGAGAGAGAGAGATACACACAGGAGAGAATTAGAGAGACGGATTGATTAACAGAGGAAGAGAAAGAAAACCAATGACAGAGAAAGAGAGAAAAAGAATGAGGGAGAGAAACAGAGCGAGAGAGAGAGACGGAGATAATTTATGGAGACTATGCCCCAGATGTCCATTAGAGGATCATAAGGAATGGATGGTCCCTGGCTATGAGACACCAGTCTGCTAGTCTCCTCTGCCTGGCTGGCTGACTGGATGATTGAGCTGTGATCACCCTGCCTATAGACTGTCTCCAGCTGCCTTAACTACACAAACCTGGACAGAGGAGACGCCAGCCATAGTCGTACATTTTGGAATTAGAAGCAGGAAGTTACCACCTATTCTCTGAGTGTGTCCCTCGATAACTCAATATCTCTCTCTCTCTCGCTCTCTCTCTCTCTCGCTCTCTCTCTCTCTGTCTCTTTCTATCGACCTGTCATTCTCTCTCTCTCTCTCTCTCTCTCTCGCTCTCTCTCTCTCTCTCTCTCTCTCTCTCGCTCTCTCTCTCTCTCTCTCTCCTTCTCTCTCTGTGGCACTAAAACCGAAAGTCTTCATCACTCTATCTAATTCCCCTCCTCCTGCTCATCCTCCAACCTTCTTCTCTTCCTGCCGTTAAAATGTGACATTCGACTGATAGCCTGGGCCAGGTGTCCTCTCCTCTTCTCCTCCTCTCCATCGTCATCACTCATACAGCACAGCGCCACAGTGTTTGTACCTGCAAAAGGTTGGCTATAATTAGCCACCCACCGCTAATGCTAACCTTCCTATATATCCACTATCCAGATCCCCTATCCAGAGGACAGGATGTTGTAAAAGACAACACAATACATGTCTTTCTTATTTGTGAAGGGGGAAACACTCGGCCGCTACGGTTATACAGTAAAGAGCAGCGTAGTGCAGAAGGTCATGTACGTGTTGTTTACTCCCTATTCAGGTAGCATTGTAAGCTAGCTAGGCTTAGTTCCAGTACATGTGGTGAGGAGAGGACAGAAGGTTGTGTACCAGTCACTGTGCTGTCCCCACTCTGTCTGTCTCTTGTTTTATTTCTATAATATGTTTCTTGGCCTTGATCCAGACCGGGGGAGGTGCAGCGGTAATGCGATTATGAGACGCTCCAAATCTCATTGGCTGTCACCTGCAGCGCCAGGCCGGGGGACATAAATTGATGAAGCCGTGAGTGTGACAGTGTGTGTGGGTTGGGGAGGCTTTGTGGGTATCAATTGTTCATAGAGAACAATTGTTGATACTTATTTCAGTGGAGTGGCACTTTTCATTCCACAAAGCAATCCGTCACTAGTAGTTGAACATGATGATGTGCACGTGTGTGTGCACGCATGTGTGTTTGTATGTGTGTGCGTACCCGCATACATGTGTATCCTGTATCTATCCATATAAGGGTACGTGTGTTTGTGTCTGTGTATGTGCGTGCGTGTGTATGTATGTATCCACATGAGCGTGTGTGTATTTGTGTGTGTATGTTTGCTCGCATGTGTGTTTGAGCTTTTGGCATGTGTGTGTGTGTGTGTGTGTGTGTGTGTGTGTGTGTGTGTGTGTGTGTGTGTGTGTGTGTGTGTGTGTGTGTCTGTGTGTGTGAAGTAAACACAAGATCTGCCAAAACCAATCACTTGATCCCTAAGATCCCCCTCCATTCACTGACCCTGACGATGGGGCTTTGACGGAAAAGGAAGCTGACATTTTTTATTTCCATCTGGGCAGAAGGAAGTGGTGGGTAAAGTGCAGGATACAGCTACCCTTCTCAGAGGAAGGGAGATGTGTCAGGACTCATTGGTGGACCCTGCCACTGACAAATACACAACATTTCCCCTTGTTTAAGGAGGGGAGGGGAGGGAGCGAGAGAGAGAGGGTGAGAGGGAGAAAGGGAGAGGGAGGGAGAGAGAGAGGTTGTGTGTACCTTTGACCTTCATCCTATATACGCGTGTTACTCACATGTCCTCAGTAGCTGACGTTTTAATGTTCATCCAACTCAGACAGGTTGTAAATGTAGAGGTCATGCTGGTTTATGTGTGTGTCCCATGTCCACTGGTCGACATATAAAATATATGGGCTGCTCATCCATGCCATTGGAAATGTATGAGCGTATGATCGGAAATATATGAGAAATGTGTGAGGGAATATTCTTATCGGAGCTTTGTGCTTTGAACATGGGTTCCAATGCATGAATTTGAATCCAATATCTTTTCTGGCTTGATATTGTATGTTACTCTGTGGTACAATAACCAACTGCAGGGATCCATACTAGCTGCAACTGAAACGTTCATTTCAACAGCAGTTGGTAAATAGCGGCCATTTCAGTCGATGCTACCAGTTACACTCACCTAGTTTGTCAAAATTAGGAAATATATTGCTAAATCGTTGAGGGAAGTGCTGACTGCGCCTTTTTCTGTCAGAAGAAACATGGAAGGGAAAGCAGTTGTTGGGATTTTGTTGGATTAATTTCTAATTGACCACGACTCTGTTTCTTTCATTGGCCGGCGTTGTCCGCTCCTGCCCGGCTACCAGAGCCCAGGCCAATCTTTCTGCCTCCGCTATACGACCCTGCTACTTCAAAACACCATTTGTTTTGTGGTCATCCATTTTGTACGAGTCAGTCCACTCTCTCTCTCTCTCTCTCTCTCTCGTGCCCACAGGGGAGAAAATCAATATGGCCTCAGTAGACTCAGTAGACCTCTCTGTTCTGTGGGTTGGATGAACAGACTGGACACTGGAGGCTGTTTCTGACCCATTTCTCTTAATACTGACCAGAGTGGGGAGAGTCAGGATTGGGGTCAGTTCTGTTTCAATTCAGTCAATTTGAGAAAACGTAAATTTATGTGAAGTAATGTGAATTTTATGAATTTTAAAATGTCAAATTTTTTCATATATTTTTTAAAAGGAGTTGTGCAGTCAAAAACTAGATTTACCTGTGTTTTATAGATATACAGTGTATTCCGAAAGAATTCAGATCCCTTCCATTTTTCCACATTTTATTAAATTACAGCTGTATTTTAAAATTGATTAAATAAAACAAATTCCTCATCAATCTACACACAATAACCCATAATGACAAAGTGAAAACAGGTTTTCATAAATTTATGCAAATTCATTACAAACAAAAACATAGATACCTTATTTAAATAAGTATTCAGACCCTTTGCTATGAGACTCGAAATTGAGCTCAAGTGCATCCTGTTTCCATTGATCATCCTTGAGATGTTTCTACAACTTGATTGGAGTCCACCTGTGTTAAATTAAATTGATTGGACATGATTTGGAAAGAAACACACCTGTCTATATAAAGTCCCACAGTTGACAATGCATGCCAGAGCAAAAACCAACCTATGAGGTTGAAGGAATTGTCCGTAAAGCTCCGAGACAGAATTGTGCCGAGTCACAGATCTGCGGAAGGGTACCAAAAAATGTCTGCAGCATTGAAGGTCTGCAAGAACACAGTGGCCTCCATCATTCATAAATGGAAGAAGTTCGGAAACACCAAGACTCTTCCTAGTGCTGGCCGCCTGGCCAAACTGAGCAATCCCTTGGTCAGGGAAGTGTCCAAGAACCCGATGGTCACTCTGACAGAGCTCTAGAGTTCCTCTGTAGAGATGGGAGAACCTTCCAGAATGACAACCATCTCTGCAGCACTCCACCAATTAGGCCTTTATGGTAGAGTGTCCAGGCAGAAGCCACTCCTCAGAAAAAGTCACATGACAGCCCGCTTGGAGTTTGCCAAAAGGCACCTAAAGACTCTTAGACCATAAGAAACAAGATTCTCTGGTCTGATGAAACCAAGATTGAACTCTTTGGCCTGAAAGGCCTGAGTCACGTCTGGAGAAAACCTGGCACTATACCTACTGTGATGCATGGTGGTGGCAGCATCATGCTGTGGGGATGGTTTTCAGAGGCAGGGACTGGGAGACTAGTCAGGATCGAGATAAAGATGAACGGAGCAAAGTACAGAGAGATTCTTGATGACAACCTGCTCCAGAGCACTCAGGACCTCAGACTGGGGCGAAGGTTCACCTTCCAACAGGACAATGATCCTAAGCTCACAACCAAGACAACACAAGAGTGGCTTCGGGACAAGTCTCTGAATGTCCTTGAGTGGCCCAGCAAGAGCCCAGACTTAAACCCGATCGAACATCTCTGGGGAGACCTCATAATAGCTGTGCAGCAACGCTCCCATTCAACCTGACAGAGCTTGAGAGGATCTGCAGAGAAGAATGGGAGAAACTCCCCAAATACAGGTGTGCCAAACTAGATTGATGAAGGAAAAAAACGATTTAATCGATTTTAGAATAAGGCTGTAACGTAACAAAATGTGGAAAAAGTCAAGCGGTATGAAAACTTTCCAAATGCACTTTAGATATATATATACATATTCCCACATTATGAGGTTGGAATAATACTGTGAAATGGGATAATAATAATGCACTTTTTGTGTAATAGTTGTACGACTGCCAGAAATGTCAGCTTGTTTGGCTGGGTGGGGTTTTTGGACCTCCTGGTGACATCACCAAGAGGTTATAAGTGAATAGATCCATAACAAAGAGTTTGCCCTCCTCTTTGCCAATAACAGCTCGTTTTCAGGTTACATATCCCTCCCATTAGGCTCCTCTAACTAGAACCCTCTCTCAAACCACTCCTAAAATCCTTGCTTGAGAAATTGCATTTAGCTAAGAATGGTTATTTTTGACCATTTTTTATTTTAAAAAATCACAGTAAGGTACCTAGAAATAATTTGATATTGAGATAAAAAAATGTAAGAAAACATCTGCATTGGACCTTTAAAATTTGTATTAATTTAATTTTCCCCCAATCAATTTCCAACAAGCTCTCCCAGTCTCACGTCAGAATTAGACGTTCATCCATGTTTCTTAAACATCAAATTTCAAAGTTGATCGAAACTTCACATTTCAAAGTGTTTTTAAGGTAACAGTTATGGTTTGGGATAGGCTTAAAACAAAAATGTCGAAAACAACTTCGTATCGTTGAATTTGAACATGCAACGTTTTGCACCAGAGGCAGATGCTTTGTTGGCACGTCGTCTCCCAACATCCTCACACATGGAAATACATTAGTGGAGTGTTAAACTGTTAAAATCAGCATTTGAAGCATAAACTAGTGACAGTTTTGTCCAATGCCTCCAGGAAGCATCTCCACCTTATAGTTATCCATAACGACAATCTGTTCTCCATTGGATCCTCATTAGACACACATGTCCCTCACATGGGTTTCTAAGCATGACAGATAAATGCTGAAAACCAGCCACACACACACACACACACACACACACACACACACACACACACACACACACACACACACACACACACACACACACACACACACACACACACACACACACACACACACAAACTCACTTCTCTCACAAACACTTCATTTCAACATCCACCATCATTATTGTCTGATAAGACAGTAACAGTCCACAGCCCCAGTATTACGAGTTCATCCAATTACTATGAAAAACAGCGTCTCAATCTACCGACCTCGGGTGTTTCTCAGTATGCATACTACCGTGCTCCACACTCTCATGCTCCAAGTGCATTCCTATGAGGATGTTCTCTTGAGTACGTTGTTGTTAGGACAAGAGGGTGGAGAATGTATAAGACGTTACATTTGAGAGGCACTTGCACTCCCCCTACTGTATTACCTCACGCTGCATCTCCCCATTTACTGAACCTTCCTCCAGCTAGGTCAATGGCAACAATATAGACGAAACAAGATATACACAAAGCAAACGTTTTACTTTATAATTATCAGTTAGATATATATGTGAATCGTTAAACAGGCAAAAATTGCCTAAAACTAATGTTATGTAAGGTACAGTAGATGTCACTTATTTGAGGGTAGCTAGTTAGCCAGTTAGCCCTATTGACTTACTATGGACCCATTTACTGAACCTTCCTTCTTCTAGCCAGGGTAATGGCAATAGAGACGAAACAAGATTTTACTTCATAACTATTAGCTAGCTACACTACCGGTCAAAAGTTTTAGAACACCTACTCATTTAAGGGTTTTTCTTGATTTTTACTATTTTTTACATTGTAGAATAATAGTGAAGACATCAAAACTATGAAATAACACATGTAGTAACCAAAAAAGTGTTAAACAAATGAAAATATAGCTTACATTTGAGATTCTTCAAATAGCCACCCTTTGCCTTGATGACAGCTTTGCACACTCTCGGCATTCTCTCAACCAGCTTCATGAGGGAGTCACCTGGAATGCATTTCAATTAACAGGTGTGCCCTCTTAAAAGTTAATTTGTGGAATTTCTTTCCTTCTTAATGTGTTTGAGCCAATCAGATGTGTTGTGACAAGGTAGGAGGGGTATACAGACGATAGCCCTATTTGGTAAAATACCAAGTCCATATTATGGCAAGAACAGCTCAAATAAGCAAAGAGAACCAACAGTCCATCATTACTTTAAGTCACGAAGGTCAGTCAATACGATACATTTAAAGAACTTTGAAAGTTTCTTCAAGTGCAATTGCAAAAACCATCAAGCGCTATGATGAAACTGGCTCTCATTAGGACCGCCACAGGAAAGTAATACCCAGAGTTACCTCTGCTGCAGAGGATAAGTTCATTACAGTTACCAGCCTCAGAAATTGCAGCCCAAATAAATACTTCACAGAGTTCAAGTAGCAGACATCTCAACATCAACTGTTCAGAGGAGACTGCGTGCATCAGGCCTTCATGGTCAAATTGTTTCAAAGAAACCACTACTAAAGGACACCAACAAGAATAAGAGACTTGCTTGGGCCAAGAAACGCGAACAATGGACATTAGACAGGTGGAAATCTGTCCTTTGGTTGGAGTCAAAATTGGAGATTCTTTGTGAGATGTGGTGTGGGTGAACGGATGATCTCTATATGTGTATTTCCAACCGTAAAGCATGGAGGAGGAGGTTTTATGGTGTGGGGGAGACACTGTCAGTGATTTATTTAGAATTCAAGGCACACTTAACCAGCATGGCTACCATAGCATTCTGCAGTGATACGCCATCCCATCTGGTTTATGGCTTAGTGGGACTATCATTTGTTTTTCAACAGGACAATGACCCAACACACCTCCAGGCTGTGTAAGGGCTATTTTACCAAGAATTAGAGTGATGGAGTGCTGCATAAGATGACCTGGTTTAATGTCTTCACTATTATTCTACAATGTAGAAAATAGTAAAAATAAAGAAAACCCCTTGAATGAGTAGGTGTTCTAAAACTTTTGACCGGTAGTGTATATGTGAATCGTAATAATGTAGCTAACCAGATAGTATAACAGGCAAAAATGACCAATGTTATCCAACGTAGATGTCAATTCTTCATGGCTATCTGGCTAGCTAACAGCAGTAGCTAGCTAGTTAGCTCTATTGACTTACTATGGGCTTGCAGCCTACACACACTACAGTGGGTATTGTAGGCAGGTAACCATGATAACATTAACACAGCATGTATTTATTCATGTATCAAGTTAAAATATTGTAGTTAGGTAATATATGAGATGTGAAAAGGCATTAGTTCATTCCGAAGTTGGAGTGTATTTTCTCTTGCTTCACCTCAAATAACGGCTGCAATTGATTTCAAGAACATTTGCGTTCTTTGATGTGGTTGTGTCATATTCCGTTGCACACGCTCAGTTGAATCTTGCATCGCTGCATGGTTCAAAATATACACAAACGGAGTACGCATTCGAGAAGTGACCTCCGTGCTCTGTTTCACATACTTTTGATTTGGACTCATACTCCGACCCTTCTGTGCTCCAATTTGCATGCTCGCAGCACGGTAGTATGCATTGTGAGAAACACGCCTTGTCTCTAGTCTGTCTAATTGAAAACAACACTGATAGAGTCACAAACACGTTCTAACCATTCTACCTGGGAGAGAAACATGCCAACACAAACAGATTGGACTGGGTGGCCTATCATTCTCCCCAATGTGGGATCTACAATGTGTGTTAAAAAAGTATGCACGCATACTGTAACACTGTAACTCGCTTTGGATAAAAGCATCTGCATAATTGGCATATATTATTATCATTACAACAACCAATTATTGTCATGTTGTATTTCCAGTAAATACGAAGAAAGAACACCAAATGTTTTACTTAATGTTCCAATGGGAAAGTCATGACAATCCCTGCTCCCAACGCTGTTTAGTAACTGGTCCCAGATCTGTTTATGCTATCTTGCGGACCCATAACCATAGGAATTGGCAAGATAGCACAAACAGATCTGGGACCAGGATATTGTGTTAAAGGCTACACTTCTCATTAAACTGCATGTGATTCTTCCATGCTAGCCCAGTGCGTGAATATGAGATATGCGCGACAGTGTTATTAATGCGATAACCCCACTTTAAACTAACCACAACTCATAAAGGCTTCATAACTCCATTTTAAGGCCTTTATAAATGCTTATCTATGCTTCTCTTCTCATTAAATGGAACTCCTCCATGTTAGCCCAGTGTGTGTCAATATGAGCGGTGAGGTAGTAATGAGATATGGCTGGAGGATGGAGGACTGGAGGATGAGGAGATGAAAGGGACGATCTTTGTGTCAAGAATGAAGGGCAGCAACCTGAGTCAGAGGAGACATCACTGGCATGCAAGGCTGTAGTGGTGGTGGTGGGGAGGTTGTCAAGCCCCAGCCAGATAGAACACAGCAACACACCAACTAGAACAAGCTAGTCACAGCAAACTGTTATGTAAACACTTCAGTTATGTGGAAAAAAGTCAAGTTTATTCACCTCTTGACCTCTCTCTCTATCTCTCTCACTCCCTTTCCTTTCTGTTCCTGATCTCACTCATTTTTCCTTTCTCTATTCCCCTTGTTTCTTTATCTTCATGTCTTCCTGTCTCTGCATCATCCCCTTTCTATTGTTCTCCATTCCTCTCTCCCTGTCTCTCCCTTCCCCTTCTCCATCCCATCTTCTCTCTGGGGCATTGTCTCTGTCTACTACAGTATAGTGGGAATGTTGTTGTCCTCCCAGAGACAGTAGAGGAGGCTCTGCCAGGGGCCATACACACACACACACACACACACACACACACGGAGAGACACACACACACCCACACCTCGGCCACCAGTCATGCAGACAGCTAGGCAGGCAGTCAGGGATCAGGTTAGGTTGAGGCCACGTCCAATGACCTGTCTGTGTCCCAAATGGCACCCTATTCCCTACAGTATATAGTTCACTACCTTTGATCAGTGCCCATAGTGCACTACTTTTGACTAGAGCCCTATCTAGGGATAGGGTGCCCCTGTCTGCTCCCATCAGGGCCACTGACATTTGACTCAGGCAACCTTGACTTCCTCCCTCTCTCCCTCTGACTGACTGCAGCACCTGCTGCGACCAATCCACCCGCATCACATTACCCTCTGGGCCAGCTACGGTGGCCATTTTGTTTCCGAAGCACAACAACAGTAGTTCCCAGAAGTATTGAAATGTGCAAGAAAGGCAGAAGAGAAGAGAAGAGTGGAAAAGGTTGAGGTCAGTTGAGCAGTCAAGAGTCCTTAGATCCCCTGTAGGCTACTGTCTACTGTGATGGTGGTCTGGTGAGCAGAATACAAAAGGACGCTGTTATTAACACCACCGCAGTTGGGCTGTGATAAAGGAGAGGGGTGTCGTGAGGGATTGGGAGTGCTGTAATATTTGGTGTTGGGGTCGTTTGGTAGGCTGTTCACCTGTTTATTGCAGATTATTGTTATGTTGGCAATGATAATAGGTTGTATGGGGCATTTGTTATTGGGCAGTGCAATGTAATGGATAACATTACATTGGTGGTGGGCTGCTGGAAAATGGTGTGCATTAGTCACTATGCCTTTTATCAGACAGGCCCCATTCTCTCATGACAGTTTATTTGCCCAGTAGGAAATATTGATGCGTAGAGTCACAAAGACAAACGCTAGACATACATCAGCATCATGCCCCCCCCCCCCCCCACACATACACACACACTTTTTCAACATACGTCATTTGAAATCAAATGAAATCACATGTAATTGGTTTAGCAGATGTTTGTCACGTCCTGACCATAGAGAGCTTGTATTTTTCTATGGTAGAGTAGGTCAGGGCGTGACTGGGGGGTTTTGTCTAGTTTATTTTTTTCTATGTTGTGTTCTAGATTCTTTTTTCTAGGTTGGGGTTTTTGTATGATTCCCAATTAGAGGCAGCCGGTCATCGTTGTCTCTAATTGGGGATCATATTTAAGTTGTTATTTTTCCCACTAGTGTTTGTGGGATATTATTTTGAGCTAGTGTATGTTGCACCACTTCGTCACAGTTTGCTGCGTTTTCCTCATTTGCTTTGTTAAAATCCACAGCTACCGCAAATGCGGGCTCAGGATATGTGGTTTCCAGTTTGCATAGAGTCCAGTGAAGTTCCTTGAGGGCCGTTATGTATCGGCTTGAGGGGGAATATACATGGCTGCAACTACAACCGAAGAGAATTCTCTTGGGAGGTAATATGATCGGCATTTGATTGTGAGGTATTCTAGGTTGGGTGAATAAAAGGACTTGAGTTTCTGTATGTTATCTCAATCACACAATGAGTGGTTAATCATGAAGCATACACCCCTGCCATTATTCTTCCCAGAGAGTTTTTTATTCCTGTCTGTGCTATGAACTGAGAACCCAGCTGGCTGTATGGACCGGGACAATATATACAGAGAGAGCCATGATTCCGTGAAACAGAGTATGTTACAGTCCCTGATGTCTCTCTGGAAGGCCCTGAGCTCATCTACTTTGTTGTCCAGAGACTGAACATTAGCGAGTAATATCCTCGGAAGCGGTGGATGGTGTGCTCACCCCTGAGTCGGACTAGAAGTCCACTCCGAGTACCTCTTCTCCGCCGGCGGCGACTTGGAGCAGCCTCTGGGATAAGTTCAATTGCCCTGGGGTATACGAACAAAGGATCCAATTCGGGAAAGTCATATTCCAAGTCGTAATGCTGGTGAGTTACGGCTTCCCTGATATCCAAAAGTTATTTCAGGCTTATTGTAATAACACAAAACATTTTCTGGTCTAATAATGTAAGAAATAACACACACAAACAACAAAATACTGAAAAATACTGCATATCTGTCGGCGCCATTGCTTGCAACATCACTTCCACATTGCAACACATCCAACCATCCTCCTAATTGCCATGGTGATAAGAGAGATGTCAGAAGGAGCCGTCAGCTCCAGGACTATGAACCCAGCCATGATGAGGTCAGACATCATAAAGCTGGATATGGAAATGCCTACTCCAGAAGGTCAATGATACGTCGTTCTCAATGGGGGAGGGATAGGTCAGGATTAGTCTTGAAGAGGAGGGTGGGACATTTCATTTGACTATGTTGTTGAATTATTCAATTATTATTAAATAAAAAAATTAATCGCTGAAATGATACAATGTTAACTGTCTTCGAATACGATAATTGAGACTCTAATTTTCCAGGGATGACAATTGCTTACTGGTATAGAGGTTAAGCAGTTGGCCTATTAGCCTATGGGACCCTCACATTTAATTTGATGCTATTGTTTTTCATGAACCTCAGCTTCCTTGAAGAGCACTTTAACCTGAATTGTCCTCAGCATAAACTCTATGCCCAAAGTTTTCCAAGAGAGTCGACTAGATACATTTTCCAAAATGCATGACGGGCGACACGACTGCATATCATTTCAATAAATCTATGTGAGAGGGGAACCTTCTGAAAGAGAGGGGGGCAAATCTACACCTCCCTGGCGTCCTCTGATGGATGTGTCAGGAGGCTGAGCTCATTAAAATGTCTCTATGTCTGGATACTCTGTAACTCATTGTGGTGTGTGTGTGAGGACTGATTTGGAGCTCTCTGGGTGACAGTGAGATGTGATCTGTGGGTCTATAACCTTACCGCTGTCAGGCTACTAAGGACACGACTGTGTGGGGGCGGGTTGTGTGTGTGTGTGTGTGTGTGTGTGTGTGTGTGTGTGTGTGTGTGTGTGTGTGTGTGTGTGTGTGTGTGTGTGTGTGTGTGTGTGTGTGTGTGTGTGTGTGTGTGTGTGTGTGTGTGTGTGTGTGTGTGTGTGTGCCAGATGGAGTGGAGGAGGGCAGCGGAGGGGGGTATGGTAGAAATGTGTACATTTCTTAGAATGTGTGTGTGGTGGTGTGGTGGGGGTGAGGAGATGTATCTGGAAGGGGAGGGTTGTGTGGGTGGTTGTCCTCAACACAGCAAGATAGATGACTGACTATGGAAGCTTTGCATCTGCTCTGGTACACTACACCCCCCCTCCAAAAAAATACATAAAATATATAAATGCACTTTTTTTGAAGGAACTCAGTCCATCTTTCAACTCACTCTTGAAAGTTATAATAGTAGAATGCACAAGATGCAGTTTCTAAATTGGGTAGTGCATCATCAGTTCCTCTTCTCATGTCAGTCATTACAGACCTTAGAGAGCAATTTATAACTTGTCAGAAATGTCCAGATCAACTAGCCCATGTCTGCGAACGTGTTTTAGCTAGGTTTTTTATGTTCGAGTCACTCAAATATCATATGAATACACATTAGACATGGCAAAATGTTTAGAATTGCAGGATTTAAGCTTTAAACCTGCAAAATCTGCAATAAAGAGGGGTTGTGAACAGTTTGTGTCATGAACAGTGCTTGTGCATATAGAAATAGACGGGGTTCACGCATGTGGGGGGGGGGGATGTTCCCCAGTGCTGAAAGGGGGGCCTGAGTGAAAACGGAACCGCTGCCCTAGTTGCCCTAGAACCGCTGCCCTAAAGCATACATCCTGCTAGGCATGACACATCCACACACCACACAGCAACTGTATGAATGATACTAACTGCTCCAATAAGTCTCTCTGGATAAGAGCGTGTCTGCTAAATAACTCACATGTATTTGTTATGTAAATGTACCAACAGTAGTGACATGACACAACTCCTGAGTGGCACAGCGGTCTAAGGCACTGCATCTCTGTGCAAGAGGCATCACTACAGTCCCTGGTTCAAATCCAGGCTGGATCACACCCGGCTATGATTGGTAGTCCCATAGGGTGGCTGGGGTAAGCTGTCATTGCAAAGATGAATTTCTTCTTCACTGACTTGCCTAGTTAAATATATATTTTGAACTAGATATCTAGATATCAATGTATCGACTACACAATATGATCTGCCCGGGACGGTTCCATGCTATGGCTGTAGGAATACATTTTGATGAAACCCCGATGAAGACGGCTTGCTGTGGAAACGCTTGTAAATAGATGACTGCATCGGAGCTACTAGAGTCTGCTGCTTCCTCTTTCTTCTAAAATGGCTGTGGGAATACCCTGAAATGAAAGGACATCTTGCTAGTGACTAAAGTAATGGAAATTAATCCAGTCAATTCAGGCCAGCGCATTAGAGCGATAGTCAACTGATTGATTAGAAATCAGATTGATTGACAGCGTGTGTTGGGAGATGTTATGTAAGTCGTGTGGATTTGAACCTTCTGAGGCTTCGGATGTACAAATGCCACATTGTATAACACTTCCTGTTAGCTTAAGCCTGACACAAGACAGAGGAAAGGTCACATGCTGCTGTCACAATGTTAAAGATCCCAAGATCCACTGTAAATTACTTCAGTGAACAGGGTTTGGGTCAATCCCATACCAGTTCAGTACATTTTACGAAAGTAAGAAATATGTCAATTAAATGGCCTTATTCAACCCTTGAATTGGATTTTCAATTTACCTTGACCTGAATTGAATGAAATTGAATGGGCCCAAACGGAAGAACTTACTTACAGATTCTAAACATAGCAGTATATGAATAGAGGATCGGGGTCACAGTGGATAAAGGTTTGTTGTTTTGGACATGAACAAACACAGCTTTTGATGATGGTGGACAATTGTAGTGTGTGTTTCATCAGGGCTTCTATGGGCCTGTGGGATTACAGATTTCACATGCAGTTTGTGTGTGTGTGTGGGGGGGGGGGGCATGATGCTGATGTATGTCTAGCGTTTGTCTTTGTGACTCTACGCATCAATATTTCCTACTGGGCAGATGGGGGGGGGGGGTGTTACAGCATGTACGTGTGTGTGATTATTATTACCTAGGAGCTGTCCTACCTAGGAGGGTGTGTGTGTGTTAGGGGGAGGGTGTGTGTGTCAGGGGGAGGGTGTGTGTGTTTGCGTGCGTGCGTGTGTGTGTGCGTGCGTGTGTAATAACCCAGGATGACTCACATTTTTTTCTCACAACAATAAACAGAACTCCCCTTGGTGACAATATTTGCTCATATACCTGACAAAGAGATAGAAGGAGATGGAGAGAAAGATTGAGAGAGAGAGAGCGAGAGAGAGAGAGTGAGGAGATATAGAGATAGAGGGAGAGAGAGAGTTTGTGAGTGAGTGATAACCCCCAGATGAAGAATGATCAGTCTCAGCCAGAGGGGACAGAGAGAGGGGAGCAGGGATCAGTGGTCACTCAGGTGAGGCGGAGGCGTACTGATGATGTCAGAGCAGCATCCAAAAGAGATTCTCCTGAACTAGCAGCAGAGCCACAGATACACACAGATTCTCCTGAACTAGCAGCAGAGCCACAGATACACACAGATTCTCCTTTAACTAGCAGTAGAGCCACAGATCCACACAGATTCTCCTGAACTAGCAGCAGAGCCACAGATACACACATATTCTCCTGAACTAGCAGTAGAGCCACAGATCCACACAGATTCTCCTGAACTAGCAGTAGAGCCACAGATACACACAGATTCTCCTGAACTAGCAGTAGAGCCACAGATCCACACAGATTCTCCTGAACTAGCAGCAGAGCCACAGATACACACAGATTCTCCTGAACTAGCAGCAGAGCCACAGATCCACACAGATTCTCTAGCAGTAGAGCCACAGATCCACACAGATTCTCCTGAACTAGCAGCAGAGCCACAGATCCACACAGATTCTCCTGAACTAGCAGTAGAGCCACAGATCCACACAGATTCTCCTGAACTAGCAGCAGAGCCACAGATCCACACAGATTCTCCTGAACTAGCAGTAGAGCGACAGATCCACACAGATTCTCCAGAACTAGCAGTAGAGCCACAGATCCACACAGATTCTCCTGAACTAGCAGCAGAGCCACAGATCCACACAGATTCTCCTGAACTAGCAGTAGAGCCACAGAACCACACAGATTCTCTAGCAGTAGAGCCACAGATCCACACAGATTCTCCTGAACTAGCAGCAGAGCCACAGATCCACACAGATTCTCCTGAACTAGCAGCAGAGCCACAGATCCACACAGATTCTCCTGAACTAGCAGTAGAGCCACAGATCCACACAGATTCTCCTGAACTAGCAGCAGAGCCACAGATCCACACAGATTCTCCTGAACTAGCAGTAGAGCCATAGATCCACACAGATTCTCCTGAACTAGCAGTAGAGCCACAGATCCACACGGAATGCAGACGAGGGAGTCTGCTACGCAGCTAGATTGTACGGTGCCTTCAGAAAGTATTCAGACCCCTTGACTTTTTGTTACGTTCATCCTTATATGAAAATTGATTAAATATTTTTTTCCCTCATCAATCTACACACAATACTCCACAATGACAAAGAAAAAAATGTTTTTTTGAATTTTTGGCTAATTGAAAAAGATTTAAAAAATGAAATATACATTTACATAAGTACTCAGATCCTTTACTCAGCACTTTGTTGAAGCATCTTTGGCAGTGATTACAGCATCGAGTCTTCTTGGGTATGACACTACAAGCTTGGCACACGTGTATTTGGGGAGTTTCTCCCATTTTTCTCTGCAGATCCTCTCAAGCTCTGTCAAGTTGGATGGGCAGCGTTGCTGCACTGCTATTTACAAGCTGCTCCAGAGATTTGATCGGGTTCAAGTCCGGGCTCTGGCTGAGCCACTCAAGGACATTCAGAGACTTGACCCGAATACACTCCTGTGTTGTCTTTGCTGTGTGCTTAGGGTTGTTGTCCTGTTGGAAGCTGAACCTTGACCCAAGTCTGAGGACCTGAGCACTCTGGAGCAGGTTTTCATCAAGGATCTCTCTGTACTTTGCTCAGTTCATCTTTGCCTCGATCCTGACTAGTTTCCCAGTCCCTCCTGCTCAAAAACATCTCCACAACACGATGCTGCCACGACCATGCTTCACCGTAGGGATGGTATTGGCCGGGTAGTGTAACGGCTGTCGTGAGAGAGAGTAGACCAAGGTGCAGCGGAGTTAGTGTTCATCATTGAATATTTAATAGACGAAAGAACACTATACAAAAATAAGAAAACCGACAGCCAAACAGTCCTGTCAGGTGCAAAACACTAACAGAAACAATTGCCCACAAAACCCCAATGGAAAACAGGCACTTATGTGTGACTCCCTATCAGCAACAACACTCTACAGCTGTGCCTGATTGGAAGCCACACGGCCAAAATCAATGAAACAAACCAACATAGAAAAATGCACATAGAACGCCCACCCAATGTAACACCCTGGCCTAACCAAAATAAAGAACAAAAACACCTCTCTATGGCCAGGGCGTTACAGGTAGTGAACGGTGCCTGGTTTCCTGCGGACTTGACGCTTGGCATTCAGGCCAAAGAGTTCAATCTTGGTTTCATCAGACCAGAAAATCTTGTTTCTCATGGTCTGAGAGTCTTTAGGTGCCTTTTGGCAAACTCCAAGAGGGCTGTCATGTGCCTTTTATTGAAGAGTGGCTTCTGTCTGGCCAGTCTACCATGAAGGCCTGATTGGTGGAGTGCTTCAGAGATGGTTGTCCTTCTGGAAGGTTCTCCTATCTCCACAGAGAAACTCTAGAGCTCTGTGAGAGTAACCATCGGGTTCTTGGTCACCTTCCTGACCAAGGCCCTTCTCCCACAATTGCTCAGTTTGGCCGGACGGTCAGCTCTAGGAAGAGTCTTGGTGGTTCCAAACTTCTTCCATTTAACAATGATGGAGGCCACTGTGTTCTTGGGGACCTTCAATGCTGCAGAAATATTTTGGTACCCTTCCCCAGATCTGTGCCTCGACACAATGCTGTTTCGGAGCTCAAAGGATAATTCCTTCGACCTCATGGCTTGGTTTTTGCTCTGAAATCAAATCAAATCAAATTTTATTTGTCACATACACATGGTTAGCAGATGTTAATGCGAGTGTAGCGAAATGCTTGTGCTTCTAGTTCCGACCATGCAGTAATATCTAACAAGTAATCTAACAATTTCACAACAACTACCTTATACACACAAGTGTAAAGGAATGAATAAGAATATGTACATAAAAATATGGATGAGCGATGGCCGAACGGCATAGGCAAGATGCAGTAGATGGTATAGAGTACAGTATATACATTTGAGATGAGTAGTGTAGGGTATGTAAACATTATATAAAGTGGCATAGTTTAAAGTGACTAGTGATACATTCATTACATCCAATTTTTTATTATTAAGGTGGCTAGAGATTGAGTCAGCATGTTGGCAGCAGCCACTCAATGTTAGTGATGGCTGTTTAACAGTCTGATGGCCTTGAGATAAAAGCTGTTTTTCAGTCCCTCGGTCCCAGCTTTGATGCACCTGTACTGACCTCGCCTTCTGGATGATAGCGGGGTGAACAGGCAGTGGCTCGGGTGGTTGTTGTCCTTGATGATCTTTTTGGCCTTCCTGTGACATCAGGTGGTGTAGGTGTCCTGGAGAGCAGGTAGTTTGCCCCCGGTGATGCATTGTGCAGACCTCACTACCCTCTGGAGAGCCATACGGTTGTGGGCGGAGCAGTTGCCATACCAGGCGGTGATACAGCATGACAGGTTGCTCTCGATTGTGCATCTGTAAAAGTTTGTGAGTGTTTTTGGTGACAAGACAAATTTCTTCAGCCTCCTGAGGTTGAAGAGGCGCTGTTGCGCCTTCTTCACCACACTGTCTGTCTGGGTGGACCATTTCAGTTTGTCCGTGATGTGTACGCCGTGGAACTTAAAACTTTCCACCTCCTCCACTACTGTCCCATCGATGTGGATGGGGGGTGCACCCTCTGCTGTTTCCTGAAGTCCACAATCATCTCCTTTGTTTTGTTGACATTGAGTGTGAGGTTATTTTCCTGACACCACACTCCGAGGGCCCTCACCTCCTCCCTGTAGGCCGTCTCGTCGTTGTTGGTAATCAAGCCTACCACAGTAGTGCCGTCTGCAAACTTGACGATTGAGTTGGAGGTGTGCATGGCCACACAGTCATGGGTGAACAGGGAGTACAGGGGAGGGCTGAGAACGCACCCTTGTGGGGCCCCAGTGTTGATGATCAGCGGGGTGGAAATGTTGTTTCCTACACTCACCACCTGGGGGCGTCCCGTCAGGAAGTCCAGGACTCAGTTGCACAGGGCAGGGTCGAAACCCAGGGTCTCGAGCTTAATGACAAGTTTGGAGGGTACTATGGTATTAAATACTGAGCTGTAGTCGATGAACAGCATTCTTACATAGGTATTCCTCTTGTCCAGGTGGGTTAGGGCAGTGTGCAGTGTGATTGCGATTGCGGTAAGCAAATTGGAGTGGGTCAAGGGTGTCAGGTAGGGTGGAGGTGATATGATCCTTGACTAGTCTCTCAAAGCACTTCATGATGACGGAGGTGAGTGCTACGGGGCGGTAGTCATTTAGCTCAGTTACCTTAGCTTTCTTGGGAACTGGAACAATAATGGCTCTCTTGAAGCATGTGGGAACAGCAGACTGGGATAAGGGTTGATTGAATATGTCCGTAAACACACCAGCCAGCTGGTCTGCGGATGCTCTGAGGACACGGCTGGGGATGCCGTCTGGGCCTGCAGCCTTGTGAGGGTTAACACGTTTAAATGCTTTACTCACGTTGGCTGCGGTGAAGGAGATGCCGCAGATTTTGGTAGCGGGCCGTGTCGTTGGCACTGTATTGACCTCAAAGCAAGCAAAGAAGTTGTTTAGTTTGTCTGGGAGCAGGACATCGACGGGGCTGGTTTTCTTTTTGTAGTCCATGATTGACTGTAGACCCTGCCACATACCTCTCGTGTCTGAGCCGTTGAATTGCGACTCTACTTTGTCTCTATACTGACGCTTAGCTTGTTTGATTGCCTTGCAGAGGGAATAGCTACACTGTTTGTATTCGGTCATGTTACCAGTTGCCTTGCCCTAATCTGTTCTATTAGACAGAAGTAGACAGGATAAATATACCCCTTCTCCCAAGAAAATAACAGTCAAATAAACGTATTACATTTAAGTTGAGTATATTGCCAAATAAGATATTTGAGTATTTCAAATAAGGCATTATTATGGATGTTACTGTTGAATATTCTCAAGACTACATTAGAAGAAAAGGCTCACGTGTCAAGAGCCATGTCTATGTGGTGTCTCTGAAGGGTGAGCAACCAACCATAATAGTTTCTACACTATTTCCTCATTAAAAAAGCATTAACAAGAAGTTGTATGTCTTGTAACATTGTCTGACCCTTGCTAGAAGAGCACTTATCGGCCCTCTCTTGAGCACAGCTCTCTCCAACCCATCGTTCCTACACCATTGTCCAATTAGAAATGCATTAAGGAGAGGTTGTAAAAGTGTGGACGTCTGACCGTCAGAAGAAGAGCTCTTATCAGCCCTCTCTTGAACGCAGCTCTCTCAGCTTCGCCTGACTGCAAGCCAGTCTGGTATTGATTTCTCATTGGTTGATTTGTTTAACCACCCAGAGACAGTTGTTATTACCTTGTGAGGGAGTAAATTCTGCCTTAACTGCTGCTTGCTGCTTCGATTGGGCATTTTACTGTTTACAATACCTGCATTTATTGGTTTGTGACTACAGAGAGGTACATTTCAATGCAGGGACTGTAGCTAAAAATAGTCCAGTTTTGAAACATGGTAATACTCTACTTGATGGATGGACTGTATGACGATATTGAAATATTAATCTCGGTTCACCCAAAACTAAAGTCTAGCGTAATTGGTCAGCTGCTCGATTAGATTCTGGGTCCAGAAATGTTAAGAGACGAGAATAAGAGATGCTAGAATGAGGAGCAGAACCGGATCAAGGAGCTTTACCATCTCTCTTTGAAAGTTACAGGCAAGTCCCCTACCCTTCTGAAATTCGAAAGGTGCATAACACCTGCGAAATCGTGACTTGTCCAAATAACCAGTGATGAAAAAAACACGTAACTACTGCTGCTCGTTAGCTATCGGTGGCTATAGTATGAAGACAGATCTACGCTACCATGTATGTTTACATGGTCTGTCCACCAGAGATTACTGACAGATTGTTATTGTTCACGGTCATGATGCTTTCACAAACAAGTATGAAATAACTGTAGTAATTGACTGAGCTGCTCTTGTTGATTCAATATATAAACTAATTTTCATGTAATAACCCAAAGCTAAATAAAATACAATCATGACAGATCGGTCAGCTGTAGCAAATCCACTTCCTTTGTACCTCTGCTTTGAATGTGATCTGCAATACTGCAATAAAATAAATACTTTACCTTACATTTTCCTCCATTGACATGCTCCATTACTTCAAATAGCCTCCTTCCAAGACAGTCTACGTCGGCTTGTATGTACGTGTGTGTGTGTGTCTGATTCCCTCTGTATTGGTAAGGCCACAATATCCACCAATGCGGGTGTCAGAATATGCATTTTCATCAAGGACCCCATGTTCCCTGGTCGTTCCTGTGAGGAGACAGTCTTAACAGGTGAGGAAGCCAGGCAGGGGAGATGGGTGAGTTGGGGTGGAGGGGAGACAGACAGTTAGCCAGCCAGGCAGGCAGAGGGAGAGAAGGGAGGCAGGGGGAGGTATACAAGGGGCTTTGGCGTGGCCGTGTGGTGAGAGGCCATCTGTGTGTGGTGGTGGTGGGTGAGCTAGAGGATGACCACACAGATTAACAGACCAGGGCTGGACATGTTGTTGCAGTGTGTGTGTTTCTATGTGTGTGCGTGTTATACAGCTCCCCCACTGTGCAAGGATGGAGAAGGGTTAAATAATGTTTTGTGTTGTATTTGTTGTGTTATGATTGTATGAATAATACCCTGTCTGTCTAGATTGTAACACACAGTATAACGTTTGAATACATAGATAGTCCACAGGCTTAGCTGTGTTTTCAGCCATATTTCTATGGCTGCAAACTTTCTACTTTTAAACTCGGACAAAACAGAGATGCTTGTTCTAGGTCCCAAGAAACAAAGAGATCTTCTGTTGAATCTGACAATTAATCTTGATGGTTGTACAGTCGTCTCAAATAAAACTGTGAAGGACCTCGGCGTTACTCTGGACCCTGATCTCTCTTTCGAAGAACATATCAAGACTGTTTCAAGGGCAGCTTTTTTCCATCTACGTAACATTGCAAAAATCAGAAACTTTCTGTCCAAAAATGATGCAGAAAAATTAATCCATGCTTTTGTTACTTCTAGGTTGGACTACTGCAATGCTCTACTTTCCTGCTACCCGGATAAAGCACTAAATAAACTTCAGTTAGTGCTAAATACGGCTGCTAGAATCCTGACTAGAACCCAAAAATTTGATCATATTACTCCAGTGCTAGCCTCCCTACCCTGGCTTCCTGTTAAGGCAAGGGCTGATTTCAAGGTTTTACTGCTAACCTACAAAGCATTACATGGGCTTGCTCCTACCTATCTTTCCGATTTGGTCCTGCCGTACATACCTACACGTACGCTACGGTCACAAGACGCAGGCCTCCTAATTGTCCCAAGAATTTCTAAGCAAACAGCTGGAGGCAGGGCTTTCTCCTATAGAGCTCCATTTTCATGGAATGATCTGCCTACCAATGTGAGAGACGCAGACTCGGTCTCAACCTTTAAGTCTTTACTGAAGACTCATCTCTTCAGTAGGTCCTATGATTGAGTGTAGTCTGGCCCAGGAGTGTGAAGGTGAACGGAAAGGCTCTGGAGCAACGAACCGCCCTTGCTGTCTCTGCCTGGCCGGTTCCCCTCTCTCCACTGGGATTCTCTGCCTCTAACCCTATTACAGGGGCTCAGTCACTGGCTTATTGGTGTTCTTCCATGCCGTCCCTAGGAGGGGTGCGTCACTTGAGTGGGTTGAGTCACTGACGTGGTCTTCCTGTCTAGGTTGGCGCCCCCCCCTTGGGTTGTGCCTTGGCGGAGATCTTTGTGGTCTATACTCGGCTTTGTCTCAGGATGGTAAGTTGGTGGTTTGAAGAATACCCTCTAGTGGTGTGGGGGCTGTGCTTTGGCAAGGTGGGTGGGGTTATATCCTGCCTGTTTGGCCCTGTCTGGGGGTATCATCGGATGGGGCCACAGTGTCTCCTGACCCCTCCTGTCTCAGCCTCCAGTATTTATGCTGCAGTAGTTCATGTGTCGGGGGGCTAGGGTTAGTCTGTTATATCTGGAGTATTTCTCCTGTCTTATCCGGTGTCCTGTGTGAATTTAAGTATGCTCTCTCTAATTCTCTCTTTCTCTCTTTCTTTCTTTCTCTCTCTCGGAGGACAAGAGCCCTAGGACCATGCCTCAGGGCTACCTGGCATGATGACTCCTTGCTGTCCCCACTCCACCTGGCCGTGCTGCTGCTCCAGTTTCAACTGTTCTGCCTGCGGCTATGGAACCCTGACCTGTTCACTGGATGTGCTACCTGTCCCAGACCTGCTGTTTTCAACTCTCTAGAGACAGCAGGAGCAGTAGAGATACTCTCAATGATCGGCTATGAAAAGCCAACTGACATTTACTCTTGAGGTGCTGACTTGTTGCACCCTCGACAACTACTGTGATTATTATTATTTGACCATGCTGGTCATTTATGAACATTTGAACATCTTGGCCATGTTTTGTTATAATCCTCACCTGGCACAGCCAGAAGAGGACTGGCCACCCCTCATAGCCTGGTTCCTCTCTAGGTTTATTTCTAGGTTTTGGCCTTTCTAGGGAGTTTTTCCTAGCCACCGTGCTTCTACACCTGCATTGCTTGCTGTTTGGGGTTTTAGGCTAAGTTTCTGTACAGCACTTTGAGATATCAGCTGATGTAAGAAGGGCTATATAAATACATTTGATTTGATTTGATTCTATGCTTGTTATAGTGATGTATGATGTCAGTATTGTAATACCTTTACCACCAAAGGTCAGCAAGTACAAAACATGTTTATTATCCTCTGGCTATACAGTACATGTAAAGCACGTGCAGTCTTCTTTCAATTTATATCAAGTATGATGTACCTGACCAGGAACAACGTTGGGCCCCAAAATCTGTGTATCATAACCAGAGCCGGGAGTTTTTCCTGGTCAGGCCATTGTGGTCAGTAAAAACTCATGTCCCTAATCATGACCATTATCATGTCTCACACCTGTGGTACAAATGTAAATGAATCCCATTAAGTAAGTAAACATCTACAGAAATGACTTTCCCAAAACAACAAATTAGTTAACATTTTACAATGATGGTGGCTTCTGTCCCTCAGCCTGAGAGAGGGAGATGTATTAAAAACACCACTGAGTTCATAGAATATCCTGCTCTTCTTCACCATGTATCCTCCTCCTCTTCCTCACAATCCTCCTCTCCCTCCATCTCCTCTTCTTCATAATCCTCCTCAGTGTCCCCCTCCTCCTCCTCTTCCTCAGTGTCCCCATCCGCTTCCTCCTCTCCCTCTCCCTCCTCCTCCTCCTCCTCCTCCTCAGTGTCCCCATCCGCTTCCTCCTCCTTCTCTTCCTCTCCCTCTTCATCCTCCTCGTCCTCAGTGTCCCCATCTGCTTCCTCCTCTTCCTCATAATCCTCCTCCTCTTCATCAACCCCCTCTTCCTCAAAATCATCCTCCTCTCCCTCCACCCCCTCTTCCTCCTCCTCAGTGTCCTCTTCATCCTCTTCCTCCTCTTCTTCCTCATCAGTGTCCTCACTTTGTAAGGTGGGTTCTGTTTTTGATTTGATAGTGTCTAAAACAGTAATACGGTTTGGGTCCCAGACACAGTTCTCTTCTAAACCACTCTTCACCATGCCACAGTCAGGAGGAACCCAGGCTGAGTCGTAACCTTCGTCATGCCACGTCTTCTGCAAAGGGTGGCCTTGGCAGTCTATTTTTTTCACCTTGCCCACATTGACTTTAACTTTGATGACAACCTTCTGGTGTTCTGTGAGGTCCAGGGGGTATCTACTAGCCTTCTCCAGGTCCCGGCTTAGATACACACCCTGCCCCAACATGCCACGTTTGGATGGATAAAAACCTTTGGCCATGATTTTCTGTGCAGCCCACCAAGAGGTGCCATGGTACATGATGTAGGTTCTGCCATTCCGTGGCCCTGACAGACCCATTCTTCGTGCCCCAGCAGAAGTAAGGAAGTAATCTTCTCCCCACATGGCCATATCCTCCCCAATTTGAAGGAATTCCCTTCCTGACCACAAATAAGTGTGTCAATGCACAATACTGCAGAACTGGACGAGTAAGATAGGGGAAAATTTGTCTGACTAGGTAATATATATATATGGAAGGAAATAAACTACGTTTTACCTACAGTATATCAAAACTGAGTATAAAACAGCTGCAATTTGAAAAGGTTAAGTTGGATAAAATACTCACCAAAAAATGTCCAGGTTATATGGTTATATATTAGTTAGTTCACCTAATGACAGATCGGTGTTGATCTCTAAAGGGAGGTACAGGTAAAAGTGATTCACCAGACAGATTATTCTACACCAAATAAAGTTCTTACCGGTAAAAGGAATGTAAATAGAAGTTAACCTTCTTCCTTTCATTTTCAATCATACAGGAAATCACATGATCAGAGCAGGATGTCTCCTGGCCATATAAGGTTAAAAGGGGCAGTTATTTAGTTATTAGAGTTTACACCACCCCCTTTCTCTCTGTCTCTCTGTCTCTCTCTCTCAAATAGCTGCCTGGTATTTGAATTCAGCACTCGACTCACCCTTCACTGACTGTATCTGCCTACTGAAGAGACTGGCTTTATGGACAACCATAACTTGCACAAACCACTTTTTCAACTTTTTGTTTGTATTTTTAGTGAAAATGTCGTGTGATGTTTCTAATGATACAGGATGTCACATGTCTTAGTCATAACAGAGCTGTTTTATCTGGGGAACAACACATATTGTAATCCTTGTATTTTTAACCAGAACTAAGGCCGTGTATTGTAACCAGGATACAGAGTTTTTCAGCAGACTAAGGCCCAAATGATGAACACTGTTTAGTCCCCGTACTGTTCCAGCCAGGGTTGTGTTTCATTATGCAGCCAGCCCTGCGCACTGCGTCTCTTCATAAAGGAGGTGTCAAATGGCCTCTGCAGTAGCTACAGTACTATCCCGGACCGCTATTGTTAACTGGTACAGGATCTCTGCAGACTGCTACTGTGTGTGTGTGTGTGTGTGTGTGTGTGTGTGTGTGTGTGTGTGTGTGTGTGTGCGCGCACCCAGAATTGACGTTAGCAAGAATTCAACTAGAATACAGGAGGCAAGTCACACTCTGTTCAACTTCAATTCCTTATGCTTGTCTGTTACAGTGTTGATTCCAATCCTCCTTAACACCGACTCCTGTCCTGCCATAGTGTGGTCTTAAAGTGCTCTTCACAACCCTAATAAGGAAGCCCACAATGAGGTAACGTCTTAGAAAGAGAGAAAAAAAAGTCCTAATGGGGCCTGTTGTCCCCAGGAGCCACTGGAGAGATGGACAATACTCTACCCTCATATGGCTTTTAGACAGAATAGAAATATGCCTCTGAGGTGAACAAAAGTCACCTTCCACAAGTCTCCCACGCCATATTAATCAGTTTAAGATGATTATGTAAAGGGGAGTAATCCATCTTAATGTAACCGGACAGATCACAGGAACATTTGGATTGGTGTTACCATGGGAAAATAGGAAAGTGTGTGTGTGTGTGTGTGTGTGTGTGTGTGTGTGCGTGCGTGCGTGCACATGCATTTAGCAGTATTAGGCTGACACACTGTTTCTAATTACTGGCCTATACTGAGGAGCTGGCGCTGAAGCTTTCACATGACCTGATGGTATAACTGACTAGATTAATGTTGTTAGCCACTGAACAGCGGGCTGGAGACGGACCAGATGTTAGCAGAGTTGAAATTCTGTGCTGTGAGTGATGAGAATGTTTACTGTGTGGGTTGATGTGACATGAGGGAGATTTTAGTTGATGGAGGTATTTGTGTGATTTAGTGTGGAAATGTGTGGAGATGGTAGATGTCAGTTGGAGTCTCAGGGTGTGAATATATACATGCCTGAGTACATGTGTGCGTGTGTCTACACGTGTGTCACTATCTGCGTGTCTAAACACACCTGGCCTGCAGGGTGGGAAACAGCAGGGGTGTTCCATGTTATTCCTCTGATGTCACAGCCAGTCCCCCGCTGTGATGCTATTGCAGCAGCATTCTGCAGACAGGGCACTGATTGGACCAGCAGCCTCTCTCTCTCAGTACAGCCCTTAGAGGCTGGATGGGCTGACACGCTCACTGTGCCTCAAGACTGTCCTCGGGACATTGTGTTCCCATTCGCAGATACTCATACACACACACAGCCACGCACACTCACACAGCCACGCGCATATGGACACACACACACACACACAGAGAAGTCTTTCGGTGAGGTTTGCCTACCTGCAGAAAAGCCCAATAGATAACTGTATGTATTGTCATGTATTAGTGGATTCTCTGCATCCTCTGGTATCATGGATCTAAATTGCATGTGAGAGTGAAAGCCCATCTGTCTGGAAAATATGAAATATGAAAATAATCCCCTCTTGCACTGCTGTGGACACAAAATATCAATAGTTTGTCTGTGAGAAGAGCCAACGATGCATTTAGCCCCCCCCCCCCCCCCCCCCCCACACACACACACACACACACACACATACACACACTGTACAGTAGCTGATGTTTGGCAAGAGCGTGAACACATGTTAGAAAACAGTTGATGACATATTCAGTTCCTGCGGCGCTAAGAAGTAAGAATTCAACAAATAAATAACATCAAACATTAACATGAAAGCAAGTACTAATTACAACTGCTATTGGAAGTATCTAGAAAAGACACATCTCTAAAAAACGGAACATTGTGTCTCATCTGTCCTCTCCTCCTCCTGTTTAGTCCAAAGCCATTAGCTATGTTTCCCCCCTCCTTTCCCTCCGTCCTTCCATCTCCCTGTTTTGGTTTGTTTGTTTGATTCATATAAAGTGCATTGGTTTTGCATCCATAATTCTCATTAAAACCATCCAAGCCCCAATATAATGACTCCCTACATTTTAAATGGTCGTCAATTATTGCTGCGGAAACCTCATTAGTGATTCCGATCACACGCACGTTGGGCCGAGCGCTGTCTCAGAGGCGGTGTGTGTGTGTGTGTGTGTGTGTGTGTGTGTGTTCCTCAGACAGAATGAGGAACGAGGGAAAAAGTGTAACGTCGTAGAGAGAACTCTCTCTCTCTCTACCTATCACACCCTCTCTCCCTCGGTTTGCTGACGCTCTGTCAGACAGCAGGGGCAATTTCTCCTCTTCATGTAGGAGGAAAGACAGATTGACTATAAATAAGGCATTTTACAGTGATTTAAATAGTTGATATTGATTTCAAGTGAATTAGGCATTGTTTAGCTATATAAGAGTTATATATGTGGTATTTTAGCTGGACAATACATTGTTAATCCACTTCAGTTAGTTCGAGGAGTAAGGTCACAGCCAAAATACCAAATTAATTAACTCAATTTATTAATTACCAATCGAGAACCAGTGTCCAGTTACATTAATCAGATGTCAGATGTTCGATGTCACTTCCTTTGCTGGCTGTCATCCATTTCCTGTCATTGGGGTGTGTGTGTGTGTGCGCGCGCGTGCGTGTGCGTGTGTGTGTGTGTGTGTGTATGCGCGCGTGCACGTGTGTGTGTGTGTGTGTGTGTGTGTGTGTGTGTGTGTGTATGCGCGCGTGCACGTGTGTGTGTGTCTGTGTGTGTGTGTATGCGCGCGTGCACATGTGTGTGTGTGTGTGTGTGTGTGTGTCAGTGGGGTGCAGGGATGGTTCCAGACAGCACTGCCACGTCCCGGTGTCTTAGGAGGCCGTGTTCAGGTGTTGGGCAGGATGGATGATGGGGATGTTATCCTCGATTTAGACACCGCCGGGGTGTGGAGACTACAGCCTCTTCAGCATGCAGGTTAGAGATGCAGTGTATGAGAGGACACACACACAACAAAGCATTTACACAC
>NC_042994.1:7646367-7671367 GCF_901001165.1 Salmo trutta | reverse complement strand
TGTGTGTGTGTGTGTGTGTGTGTGTGTGTGTGTGTGTGTGTGTGTGTGTGTGTGTGTGTGTACACTTGAGGATATGAATACCTGACCCATCATCCCCTGGCATTTTAAATACACTGCTCAAAAAAATAAAGGGAACACTTAAACAACACAATGTAACTCCAAGTCAATCACACTTCTGTGAAATCAAACTGTCCACTTAGGAAGCAACACTGATTGACAATAAATTGTACATGCTGTTGTGCAAATGGAATAGACAACAGGTGGAAATTATAGGCAATTAGCAAGACACCCCCAATAAAGGAGTGGTTCTGCAGGTGGGGACCACAGACCACTTCTCAGTTCCTATGCTTCCTGGCTGATGTTTTGGTCACTTTTGAATGCTGGCAGTGCTTTCACTCTAGTGGTAGCATGAGACGGAGTCTACAACCCACACAAGTGGCTCAGGTAGTGCAGCTCATCCAAGATGGCACATCAATGCGAGCTGTGGCAAGAAGGTTTGCTGTGTCTGTCAGCGTAGTGTCCAGAGCATGGAGGCGCTACCAGGAGACAGGCCAGTACATCAGGAGACGTGGAGGATGCCGTAGGAGGGCAACAACCCAGCAGCAGGACCGCTACCTCCGCCTTTGTGCAAGGAGGAGCAGGAGAAGCACTGCCAGAGACCTGCAAAATGACCTCCAGCAGGCCACAAATGTGCATGTGTCTGCTCAAACGGTCAGAAACAGACTCCATGAGGGTGGTATGAGGGCCCGACATCCACAGGTGGGGGTTGTGCTTACAGCCCAACACCGTGCAGGACATTTGGCATTTGCCAGAGAACACCCAGATTGGCAAATTCGCCACTGGCGCCCTGTGCTCTTCAGAGATGAAAGCAGGTTCACACTGAGCACGTGACAGACATGACAGAGTCTGGAGACGCTGTGGAGAACGTTCTGCTGCCTGCAACATCCTCCAGCATGACCGGTTTGGCGGTGGGTCAGTCATGGTGTGGGGTGGCATTTCTTTGGGGGGCCGCACAGCCCTCCATGTGCTCGCCAGAGGTAGCCTGTCTGCCATTAGGTACCGAGATGAGATCCTCAGACCCCTTGTGAGACCATAAGCTGGTGCGGTTGGCCCTGGGTTCCTCCTAATGCAAGACAATGCTAGACCTCATGTGGCTGGAGTGTGTCAGCAGTTCCTGCAAGAGGAAGGCATTGATGCTATGGACTGGCCCGCCCGTTCCCCAGACCTGAATCCAATTGAGCACATCTGGGACATCATGTCTCGCTCCATCCACCAACGCCACGTTGCACCACAGACTGTCCAGGAGTTGGTGGATGCTTTAGTCCAGGTCTGGGAGGAGATCCCTCAGGAGACCATCCGCCACCTCATCAGGAGCATGCCCAGGCGTTGTAGGGAGGTCATACAGGCACGTGGAGGCCACACACACTACTGAGCCTCATTTTGACTTGTTTTAAGGACATTACATCAAAGTTGGATCAGCCTGTAGTCTGGTTTTCCACTTTCATTTTGAGTGTGACTCCAAATCCAGACCTCCATGGGTTGATAAATTGGATTTCCATTGATTATTTTTGTGTGATTTTGTTGTCAGCACAATCAACTATGTAAAGAAAAAAGTATTTAATAAGATTATTTATTTCATTCAGATCTAGGATGTGTTGTTTAAGTGTTCCCTTTATTTTTTTGAGCAGTATACTTCAAAATGATCTCATCAGTGAATATTGTGTATTGAATTGCAACTCCTGGATGCCGTTGCCCCTGCCAAAGCAGATGGCGTTAGGCTAGTGTAATGTATAATAATGAACAATCGTAGGTGTATTGATGGAGATGGTTATTCCTATACCTTAGAGCTTTTTGACTGAGTCACCAGAAAGGTACTGTAGGCCCCATCGAACACATTATTACTCCATGTGAAAGTCACATTCTCTGAAATCATTACCGAAATGCACTGCAGTTAGTTTTTCCCAGTTGCCTCATTCTTCTCCAACTTGCAATGTAATGTACTCAGCATACAATAGATCTTTTTTGGCAGCCGTTGCATTTCACTTTTCGTACATGGGGGATATGTTGTTTCTGTGGAAGTGGGAAATGCACAATTGTTTCCAGGATATTTTTAGGGGCTAATAAAAGGCACACAGAAAATGGACTGGCGATGACGTGTCAATGCAGTCACGAACTGTAGGATACAGAGCTGTCCTGAATATCCCCCCAGGATACATCATGGCTTTCATTTCAGGGCCCCGCAGCTAAAGTACCACAGTGAAATGATCCGAAATTGAGGTTTATTTCTCTGTAGGACTATTTGAGTCTGTGGCCCTGTGCCTAATTTGTCACTGTGTGAGTAAGAAGCAAAATGGCGCCACAGAGCCCAGGGTGAATCCTGGAGACCAATGGAGTTTGGTTGCAGTATTTGGGAGAAAGTCCTCACCACATGACAGATGGATTAGCCTAGCTTTGCGGCTATACTACACAAAATGTACGGAAAATTGCTAATTATTGCTAGCCATATCGGTATGTCCTCCCTTTCGTACTGAAACCATTTAGGCCTATCGATGTCACAAGCTAGTCAAAGTCAATTTGTTAATTAAGTTAAATCTATATCCATGTAATGCACTGGTCTATAAGATGAACCTATAGATATCATGTTAAAAGTGTATTCGTTCATTGAGTTAAATCTGCCAGTAATAGGAGAGAGAGAGAGTTAGCATTATCGCTAAGCAAGTGTATGTCCGCATCAGTTAGCATTAGCTTTTAAAGGGAGTGAAAAGCTAGAAGGTGCAGCTGTTAGCCAGCTAGTCATGTTGTTGTGTTGTTGAGTTCAATCGAATGCTGGATAATGACATTGTAAGGGAATGGGAAGGGAGGTTAGACACAGTGCAACAACACGAAGCACAGTGGTGTTTTAGTGTTTAACAGATGGGGGCGGGAAGAGGATGGCTTATAGCTTCAGCTTTGCTCATCACTGCTTCCAATGGAGGGAAGCTTCCATTCTATTCATTAGATTTTTGAGAGAGATAGCTTTGAGTGTTTACGGAAATTAAAGGCAATAGATATTGCAGATCATCAGCTCGGCTAATCACTTTATCCACTTACTGTGTGCTTTGTTTCTGAGGTTGTTGTGAAGCTATCTAAGGACCAGATCAGTTCTGGCGGACTGACAATCGGCCAGACAATGCCAATTCATTATTAGACAATGCCAATTCATTATTCCACTGGTAAGTGCTATCTCATCCAATACAAGTGACATTATATTGTTGCAATCCAGTGGCGAAAATCAAACCGATTCATTAGTTGACAAATATCAATAGGGGCTATTTTCCTTGGTTAGGCATAGAATACACGGGAGCAGATGATGTCATAGTCATGGGAGTTTTAGGCTGGCCACTCTCCCCCGTCTAGAAGAGACAGAGGTCCCTCCTTCCCTCCTTCCTTCCCTCACTCCATCCCTCCTTTTCAGTGGTGGTTCTCTTCCTCCCTCCTTCCCTCCCCCATCTCTCCTTCTCAGTGGTGGTTCTCTTCCTCCCTCCTTCCCTCCCCCATCTCTCCTTCTCAGTGGTGGGTCTCTTCCTCCCAGATCAGCCCCCTGCTCTTCTCTGTCTGCAGCTGCCAGTCACAACATATCAACCTGTGATAATAACAGTACGCCACTAGCTTCCTGTCGCCGTGCCATGCCACGTGAGGGCTTCCTCTGCCCACCCACACCTGAGAGAAAGGGGGATGAAGTGGGTGAGAGAGAAGAGGAGGAGAAAGAGAAATAGGTAGAGAAATCGAGAAAGGTGTGACTGTGAAGGTGTGAGGTTTTACCATGAGAGATGGCATCTGACATCCAACATTCGGTGTGGAAGTATCATTCCTTGCTTATCCTCAACACTAGTCGGAAACAGTTCAACTTTACAACAACACTGTTTAGTCCCACAGTTGCAAAACAAGCTGACCTCTCATGGATTAATACACTGGCAAATTTTGGGTATTTGGTATTTTATTAGGATCCCCATTAGCTGTCGCAAAAGCAGCAGCTACTCTTCCTGGTGTCCACACAAAACATGACACATGACATAATACAGAAAATTAATAGACAACAGCTCAAGGACAGAACATCATAAATAAATAAATACAAAAGGTACACGTAGCTTACATATCAATACATACACACAAACTATCTAGGTCAAATAGGGGGGAGACGTTGTTCCATAAGGTGTTCCTTTATCTGTTTTTTTGAAACCAGGTTTGCTGTTCACTTAAGCAATATGAGATGGAACGGAGTTCCATGCAATAATGCCAATATATAATACTGTACACTTTCTTGAATTTGTCCTGGATTTTGGGATGTGAAAAGACCCCTGGTGGCATGTCTGGTGGGGTAAGTGTGCATGTCAGAGCTGTGTGTAAGTTGACTATGCAAACAAATTTGGGATTTTCAACACATTAATGTTTCTTGTAAAAATAAGTGATACAGTCAGTCTCTCCTCAACTCTTAGCCAAGAGAGACCGACATGCATAGTATTAATATCAGCCCTCTGGTTACATTGAAGAGCAAAACGTGTCGCTCTGTTCTGGACCAGCTGCAGCTTAACTAGGTCTTTCCTTGCAGCACTCAACCACATGACTGGACAATAATCAAGATAAGACAAAACTAGAGCCTGAGGATTTGCTTTTTGGAGTATAGTGTCAAAAAAGCAGAGCATGACTTTATTACGGACCGACCTCTTCCAATCTTTACAACAATTGAATCTACATGTTTTGACCATGAGAGTTTACAATCTAAGGTAATGCCAAGTAATTTAGTCTCCTCAACTTGTTCAACAGCCACACCATTCATTACCAGATTCAGCGGAGATTTAGAATTTAGGGAATTATTTGTACCAAATACAATGCTCTTAGTTTTAGAGATGTTCAGGACCAGTTTATTACTGGCCACCCATTCCAAAACAGACTGCAACTCTTTGTTAAGGGTTTCAGTGACTGCATTAGCTGTGGTTGCTGATGCGTGTATGGTTGAATCATCAGCATACATGGACACACATGCTTTGTTTAATGCCAGCGGCAGGTCATTGGTAAAAAAAATAAATGAGTAGAGGGCCTAGAGAGCTGCCCTGCGGTACACCACACTTTACATGTTTGACATTAGAAAAGCCTCCATTAAAGAAAACCCTTTGAGTTTTGTTAGATAGATAGCTCTGAATCCACGATATGAAGGTTGAAAAGCCATAACACATACGTTTTTTCAACAACAGGTTATGGTCAATAAAATCAAAGGCTGCACTGAAATCTAACAGTACAGCCCCTACAATCTTCTTACTATCAATCTATCTATAAGCATGCTGAAAGTATTTTGTTAATTTGTTTATAGAGAAATAGCATTGTATTTGGTCAAACATAATTTTTTGCTAAGAGCTGGCAGCAAGCTTATACAGTATGTCTGCTGTTAGAACCAGTAAAGGCTGCTTTACCACTCTTGGGTAGAGGAATTACTTTGGCTTGAGGACAAAGACTTTCCTCTAGGCTCAGATGAAATATATGACAAATGGTAGTTGTCAATGCCAGGAGGTTTGTCATTATTGATCGATAACAATCATTTTTCCACCTCTCCCACACTAACTTTACAAAATTCTAACTTAAAAGTTTGCCCACTTTGCCAATAAAGTAATCATTCAAATAATTGGCAACATCAAATGGTTTTGTGATGAATAAGCCATCTGATTCGATGAAAGATGGAGTTGAATTTGTGTTTCTGCCCATAATTTCATTTAAAGTTCTCCAAATTTTAAATGATTGATCTTGACATCATAATACAGTTTCTTCTTCTTTTTGTTGAGTTTAGTCACATCATTTCTCAATTACAGTCAACCAGTCAGATGTGCAGCCAGACTTATTAGCCACTCTTTTTGCCCCATCTCTTTCAACATACTGTTTTTCAATTCCTCATCAATCCAACAGGTGCATGTTTATCAATAATTGGAAGAAGCAATTTCATAAATTCATCAAGTGCAGCATCTGGATGCTCCTTTTAATCACATCAGACAAACAAATATTTTGAACATTATCCACATAAAAGTAACAGCAAAATATTTTGTATGATCTATTATACATGGAAATTAGGCTTTCCTGGATATAGCCACTATATTGTGATCACTGCATCCAATGGGTACAGATACAGCTTTAGAATAAAGTTCTACAGTATTAGTAAAAATGTGATTGATACATGTGGATGATCTTGTTCCTGTAGTGCTTGTAAAGACCCTGGAAGGTTGATTAATAACCTGAACCAGATTACAGGCACTGTTTGGGGCGGCAGGGTAGCCTAGTGGTTAGAGTGTTGGGCTAGTAAGGTTGCAAGTTGAAATACCCAAGCTGCCAAGGTACAAATCTGTCGTTCTGCCCCTGAACAAGGCAGTTAACCCACTGTTCCTAGGCTGTCATTGAAAATAAGAATTTGTTCTTAACTGACTTGCCTAGTTAAATAAAGGTAAAATAAACTGGTTACAGTGAGAAGCTTCCTCTTGAGTGGACAGCTTGATAAAAACTAGTCAATATTCAGGTCCCCAAGAAAGTTTACATCACATACACTATCAAGCATTTCATACATATTATTTAGACTGTTAGCACTTGGTGGCCTATAGCAACACCCCAAAAGAAAATGCTTTACATGTGCCAAGTGAACCTGCAACCACAACACTTCAATAACACTTGACATAAAATTGTCTCTAAGCATTACAGTGATATGGCTCTGAATATATACAGCAACACCTCCCCCATAAGCATTTCTGTCTCTTCTATAGATGTTATATCCTTGTATTGCTATTGCTGTATCATGAAATTAATTATCCAATATATGAATGTTAACTGATGTCAGCAAGTTATTGATTTCATTAACCTTGTTTCTAAGGCTGCATATTAATATGGGCTATTTTCAGCGCTTTCCTTGGTAGCTTATCAGAGATAGACCTAACATGGAAAAGAGCAAACAAAGCAAGAGAACAAATATACATTCAGCAGTCCACGAATCAATTGGTGTGTGTGTGTGTGTGTGTGTGTGCGTGCGTGCGTGTGTGCGTGCTGCGGGGTTGAAGCTACGAACACATAGGCTTGGCTTGCTCATCCCTTCCAGGCTTACGGGAGGGAACGTGGACAATGAGCCTGTCATAGCAGATGTAATCAATGTCCTCACACACTCTGGCAGCTTTCATGGCTGGGATCAGTTCTTTCCTCTTCTGGTGCACAGCTTCAGGATAGTCCTCGTTGAGGAAGAGATACGTTCCTCTCAAGTTCTTGGTTCTTTCCAGAACAGCTACCTTGAACCTCAGGTACTTGACCACTATCAGCCTGTGCCTGTCACCTGGGCCGGCTGTGTTTTTTCCAGTACTGTGGGCGCGCTCCACCTCAATCTTCCTGTGGTCCATCTTCAATTTCTCAGAGATCATTTCCCTCACTTTGTCCTCAGGTCTCATGTGGAGATTCTGCAATTCCGTCAACAAACATGTTATTCTGCCTTGATCCCTAAAGTCTGATTTATCCGTCATTGTTATCATGGATACACACACAAAACTGATGTCCTCTCTCAATGACTTAAGATTGTTGTCATCTTGCCGTTCTCCTATTTCAACTCATTGAGCTGACCCTAAGGGAACTGCAATTTGTTCTTCAGGTCCTGGACCTCTCTGGTCAGGTCGTCCATTCTTTTATTAGTTGAATACACAAGTATTTGGACAAAACAGTTGAAGCTCTTTTCTTGTTGTTGTAAGAACTGCTTGTAGAACTCTTTTTGTTCGTTTAAAAGATCCTTCACCTGTGATAGACACCACTGTCCTCATCAGTACTCCCGTCGGCTTTGGTCTTTCTCATGGTAGCTAGCAACATAGGTTACACTGTTACTCCTCGCAGTTCCGGACAGGGCAGGTCACAGGGAAGATTGAAAACAACAAACAGCAGGGATCTAGACAGCCACAAACCCGGGACAGTCTGAGGTCCCAGCCACAATGGCTAACCACATCACAGGCTGTGTTCAAGCCCTCAAGAAACCGCTAGCTTGATAGGCAGCTAGCTAGCATCTCCTCAGACCCGGCCTTGGACGGCAGGATCACTGGACAGAGAGAAGCAGTCCCAGCAACTGATGCCAACTGTGTCGCAGGGATCCAATCTAAAAAGTTAGCTAGCTACTACGAAATGTTCCAATACACTTTTAAAACAACAAACTTTCCAAAACAAACCGAGTTCTCCCTCGTTCCACGTTCAACAGTGACGAAGTGGAGAAATGGTTACAAACCTTAATTATTGCCTTATTAACCAACCATCATATACTGTATGAAATATATATACACACATATATAGCCTATAGATATCATGCCCCAGCAGTCCTCCTCATCTCGTATCAATGTGTGAATTGTTCCCACCAGCAGAGAAGCAGCAGTTTGTTGTAATATTTTATCCTCCTCCAGCTAGCAGACACATACACACACACACCACACACACACCACTCCTCCAGCTGGAGGATATATACGACAGGGAGGATTTAGTAATGAGAGATCTGTATCTCCTACAGCCATTAGCCACGGTGGCACTAACAGTCATTAGAAGAGGTAATTAGCTGCTATTGTTCTCGAGGAGAATTGTTAACAAAACGTGCCTTATATCCGACTATGTTTGACCTACATCTAGTAAAGACGTGTTTATGTTCTGTTGTGTGGTATAGATAGGGGGTAGTCGTCAGTTATGTAGTTGAGTACTGTGGGGGGATGTGTTTCTGTTTCATCATTGGGGAATTATAGTACAAAGATCAGAATGGGGTGTTGTTGTTGTAAGTGTGGTCATGTGAGGGGCTAGCAAAGGCTATAACCAGGGCCTAGATTTGATCCTGGTCAGGGAAAACCTTGTGGCTGTCATGTACAGTGCCTTCAGAAAGTATTCAGACCCCTTGACTTTTTCCACATTTTGTTACATTACAGCCTTATTCTAAAATGGATTAAGCAAAAACATTTCCTCAGCGATCTACACACAACACATCATGTTGACAAAGAAAAAAACAGAAATACCTTATTAACATAAGTATTCAGACCCTTTGCTATGAGATTCTAAATTCAGCTGAGGTGCATGCTGTTTCCACTGATCATCCTTGAGATGTTTCTACAACTTGATTAGAATCCACCTGTGGTAAATTCAATTGATTGGACATGATTTAGAAAGACAAACACCTGTCTATTTAGTTGACAGTGCATGTCAGAGCAAAACCAAGCCATGAGGTCAAAGGAATTGTCCGTAGAGCTCCGAGACAGGATTGTGTCGAGGCACAGATCTGCGGAAGGGTACATAAAAATGGCTGCAGCATTGAAGTTTCCCAAGAACACAGTGGCCTCCATCATTCTTAAATGGAAGAAATTTGGAACCACAAACTCTTCCTAGAGCTGGCCGCCCGGCCAAACAAAGCAATCAGGGGAGAAGGGCCTTGGTCGGAGAGGTGACCAAGAACCCGATGTTCACTTGGACAGAGCTCTAGCGTTCCTCTGTGGAGATGGGAGAACATTCCAGAAGGACAGCCATCTATGAAGCACTCCACCAATCAGGCCTTTGTGGTAGAGTGGCCAGACGGAAGCCACTCCTCAGTAAAAGGCACATGACAGCCCGCTTGGAGTTTGCCAAAAGGAACCTAAAGACTCTCAGACCATGAGAAACAAGATTCTCTGGTCTGATGAAACCAAGATTGAACTCTTTGGCCTGAATGCCAAGCATCGCATCTGGAGGAAACCTGGCACCATTCCTACAGTGAAGCATCATGCTGTGGGGATGTTTTGATGAAAACCTGCTCCAGTGTGCTCAGGACCTCAGACTGGGGCAAAGGTTCACCTTCCAACAAGACAACAAGCCTAGGCATACAGCCAAGACAACACAGGAGTGGCTTCGCGACAAGTCTCTGAATGTCCTTGAGTAACCCTGCCAGAGCCTGGACTTGAACCCGATCTAACATCTCTGGAGAGACCTGAAAATAGCTGTGAAGCAATGCTGCCCATCCAAGCTGACAAACCTTGAGAGGATCTGAGAAGAATGTGAGAAACTACCCAAGAAAACTCAAGGCTGTAATCGCTTCCAAAGATGCTTCAACAAAGTACTGAGTAAAGGGTCTGAATACTTATGCCTTGTCATTATGGGGTATTGTGTGTAGATTGATGAGGGGGAAAAAAACAAAATGTGGAAAAAGTCAAGGGGTCTGAATACTTTCTGAATACTTTCCGAAAGTTGAAGAAGGTACTGAGATGGAATAACACTACCTCTGGATAGTGGTGTAAATTCCTTAATTAAAAATACTTTAAAGTACTACTTAAGTAGTTTTTTGGGGTATCTGTACTTTACTATTTATATTTTTGACAACTTTTATTTTTACTTCACTACATTCCTAAAGAAAATATGTACTTTTTACACTATACATTTTCCCTGACACCCAAAAGTACTTGTTACATTTCAAATGCTCAGGCAGGACAGCAATATGGTCCAATTCACTATCAATATCAATATAATGCTTTGTCATCCCTCATCCCTTCTGCCTCTGATTTGGCAGACTCACAAAACACAAATATTGCATTTGTAAATTATGTCTGAGTGTTGGAGTGTGCGCCTGTCTGTCAGTCAATTTTAAAAACAAGAAAATTGTGCCGCCTGGTTTGCTTTAATACAAGGAATTTGATGTATAGCATTTACTTTTTACTTTTACTCAAGTATTATACCTTTCCACCCCTGTACTTAAGTACATTTAAAACCACTTCCTTTTTTACTCAAGTAGTATTTTACTGGGTGACTTTCACTTTTACTTCAGTAATTTTTTATTAAAGTATGTCTACTTTTACTCAAGTATGACAATTGAGTATTTTTCCATCACTGCATCTTTAGTATACTTGTCATTTCTATCTATCACTCCCCCAAAGAACCTGCAGTTCAACCCTAGCTACTCTGTATGCAGTGGGCCTCTGAGTGCAAAACAGTGGAAAAGCAAATGCTTTGGTGGAAAAGAGGGATGCTTTGGGGATATATCCTTAGTGACGGGTGGTCGCTCTGTGCTAGCCTGTCTCAGTTGGTTTAGATTCACCACAGGAGGCTCAGGGGTAAAAACACAACAATTTACTTTGCAAGCTCACTGAAGTAGAGTTGTTACTGTTGTGAGAGGTGGAAATTGAGGACTTTTTCCGCGTTTGGAATCTCTCCTCTGCCTGTTGAAGAACATTGAACGTCAACTTTGCTTACTGTAGTTTGTGGAATTGAATGTACATCATTTGATGCCGTCGTATAGTCGCTAAACTCAATTTAAGAGTCCACAAGGCTTTGGGTGGAAAGACAAGTTGTTTTCCTTGTAAGCGGAAGTGTAGAAGAAATACCGCAAAGAATTTTGAATTGATTCTATACCATTGATATCCACGACTAAGCCGCTAAACCTTGAAATGCCCCCACTGGACACGACACAGGCCTGTTACAAATCATATGTAATAACAATGAACTTCCCCTAACGTACTGGGTTTGAGTATCTGCTTGATGAGCCAGTCTTACACCAAAAAGCTCCCTGAAGTCACATTCGGCACGGTCAACGACAACTCCTCATAGACAGAAATACACAGGTACACACGCACGCGCGCAGACACACACACACACACACACACAGATGCAGCCCAATGTGCTCAGTGACACGACAGAGACTACAATTCCCAGAATACCAAGAGTCATCTGTTAGATGAATGCCCATATCATCTGTGTTGTGTCTCTCTCTCACACACACACACACACACACACACACACGCACGCACGCACGCACACACACACACACACACACATGCACACACACACACACACACACACAGAGAGTATACTGGGCCTGTTTCCTGTCACACTCCATCTTGTTTCCTGACATGTAGTACAGGAGATCTGCTGTGCGTAAGACTCAGGGGGAAAGCGGTACATTTTCACTCGTGGAGACAGGTGGCTGTGTGCATTTCTCTGTATTGGTATGAAATTCTGAATATGGACTGCTGGGTACATAAGCAGAAATTGTATTCCAGTCTTGACTTATGCCTATAGGAAAGATACACTGTATGTACATTCTAAACAGCAAACACTTCTCAATGCCAATGCATCTCCAATAACAGACCTCTTACTTATTGCTGGTAATATGAATACACTTTTATTCCCCAACTCCTCTGGCCTTCATAGACATCACCAGCGGAGATCAATATATCCCCTTCATACCAGAGGAAGAAATGTTTATCTCATGTTATCTCCAGAGCTGTGTATTGTACTTATCTTAGAAGACAATGACAAGCCGTCGTGTGTGGTTTTCTTCCCGAGGCGTCGCATTAGAACTCTCAAGGCTCTTGAACACTTGAGTAATTGCTGCTCTCCGTCTTCGGCAGCTGCAGAAAGATGTTTTACAACTGTGAGGACTGGGATTTCAGTGTTTGTTTGATTCATGCCCTTGAACGTTGCTTTGTGCTTTATCACAATCAGCCTCACTGGAATTAGAGGATGAGTGTGTTGTGTCTTGAGGGTGTGTGTGTGGGGGGAGGGGGTAAAGGTGGGGATCTCTGTGTGTGTGTGTGTGTGTGCGCATGTGTGTGTGTGTGTGTGCGTCAGAGAGCTTAATGTGAGACGGGAATCCGGCAGAACTTAATTATCAATCTATCAATCAAGTTTCTCTGTAGCGCCATTTTGAAAATGTTGTTTCTCTAGCCTACATGCCATAGACTCATTGCAATGAAATATAAGATTAATTAATACAGTGTAAAAAGTCTCTCCTTGGCCTACATTATACTAAAACTACAGTTAATCATTATATACTAAAGGCAAACCTACAGGAAAGAGAAATGTAATACCGTAACTCTTACATATCACCCCAGAAAGTGAATCCTTAGTCCCTAAACCTCAAAGTTCCTCATTAGCACATAGCGTCGCCGCCAGCAGCCTCGTTAATATCCCTCTCATCACCTGGTCGTAAAAGTACACTGTTCATCTCCGTCAGATGGGTAGTAAACACTGTGTGTGTGTGTGTGTGTGTGTGTGTGTGTGTGTGTGTGTGTGTGTGTGTGTGCGTGCGTGTGTGTGTGTGTGTGCGTGTGCGTGCGTGTGCGCATGTGTGTCACCTCGGTCAGATGGGCTGTAAACATCCAGTGTATCTCTGTGGTGCTTATAGATTAACCTAACAACTGTCTCTCTATGTGTATGTTCTAGATTGGGATAGATTGACCTGTGTGACCTTGGAGAAGTGCCCTGGACAACAGACGCTACTCTACAGACCCAGGCAGGCAGGCAGGCTGGCAGGAGCTGGGGCTGTGGCTGGACGCACTGCAATGCAGCAGAGCGGATCAGAGCAGTGATCTCGCGCACACACACACACACACACACACACACACTTCACGGATCAGCTGGCAGAGATGCTTCTTAATCAACCTGCGTCTGTGTCCCTGCCTCTGTCTCAGTGAAAGGCACACAGTCTCTCACACCCATGACTATGCATATCCCTGGGAGACCCAACGTTGCAAATATACGTTTCCTATACTGCATCCTGTACAGGTCCTAAACTATAAAATCATGTCAAACACTACCTAGTTCATCTCCTTAGACCCAGATGTATCCCTTAGTAGTGTGTTTGTTCTCAGTATGATTATCATGGCATCAGTAGCCTCTGAAACATTATATATATGTTTAATGTACACTACCGTTCAAAAGTTTGGGGTCACTTAGAAAGGTCCCTGTTTTTGAAAGAAAAGCACATTTTTTGTCCATTAAAATAAAAAAAAGCCATATATCAGACTGGCCAATAAAAATAAAAGAATAAGATGGTCAAAAGAACACAGACACTGGACAGAGGAACTCTGCCTAGAAGGCCAGCATCCCGGAGTCGCCTCTTCCCTGTTGACATTGAGACTGGTGTTTTGCGGGTACTATTGAATGAAGCTGCCAGTTGAGGACTTGTGAGGAATCTGTTTCTCAAACTAGGCACTCTAATGTACTTGTCCTTTTGCTCAGTTGTGCACCGGGTCCTCCCACTCCTCTTTCTATTCTGGTTAGAGACAGTTTGCTCTGTTCTGTGAAGGGAGTAGTACACAGCGTTGTACAAGATCTTCAGTTTCTTGGCAATTTCTTGCATGGAATAGCCTTCATTTCTCAGAACAAGAATAGACTGATGAGTTTCAGAAGAAAGTTCTTTGTTTCTGGCCATTTTGAGCCTGTAATCGAACCCACAAATGCTGATGCTCCAGATACTCAACTAGTCTAAAGAAGGCCAGTTTTATTGCTTCTTTAATCAGCACAAGCATTTTCAGCTGTGCTAACATAATTGCAAAAGGGCTTTCTAATGATCAATTAGCCTTTTAAAATGATAAACTTGGATTAGCTAACACAACGTGCCATTAGAATACAGGAGTGATGGTTGCTGATAATGGGCCTCTGTACGCCTATGTATATATTCCATAAAAAATCATCCGTTTCCAGCTACAATAGTCATTTACAACATTAACAATGTCTACACTGTTTTTCTGATCAATTTGATGTTATTTTAATGGTCAAAAAAATTGCTTTTCTTTTGAAAAACAAGGACATTTCTAAGTGGCCCCAAACTTTTGAACAGTAGTCTATATAGCCTCATTATTGTTATTTTATTGTGTTAATTAAAAATACCGTAAATTCCGGACTATAAGCCGCAACTTTTTTCCCAGGCTTTGAACCTCGCGGCTTAAACAATGACGTGGCTAATATATAGATTTTTCCCGCTTTCAATTTTTTTTTTCTCCAAAAAAACACATTCTGTGACGTGCTCAGTTTTTTGGCGGCAAACAACTTTTTTGTTTACTGTTTAGATTAAATCGAGCGCTCTCAAACTTCCCATCATTCTGATTACGGTACTCATTTTGTCACGCTCATCATGGCAAAGACATGGAGAAATGCATATGATGCAGCTTTCAAGTTGAAGGCGATTGATCTGGCTGTTGGAAAAGGAAATAGAGCTGCTGCACGGGACCTTGGTCTTAATGAGTCGATGATAAGACGTTGGAAACAGCAGCGTGAGGAATTGACTCAGTGAAAAACGGCAACTAAAGCTTACTGCTAATTTTTTATTTGTTGTTACAAGCCGTGTTTCGTTAAAGCCTATTTATTTTTGTTACAAGCCGTGTTTCGTTAAAGCCTATTTATTTTTGTTACAAGCCGTGTTTCGTTAAAGCCTGTGTAAAGTTAATTTGTTTCAATGTACCGGTAGGCACCTGCAGCTTATAGACATTATTTATGTTCAAAATAATACTTTTTTTCAAATTCAGTGGGTGCGGCTTATATTCAGGTGCGCTTAATAGTCCGGAAATTACGGTATATATATTTTCATTTTTACTTTGTATTGTCTTAACTCTATTTTCTTAAAACTGCATTGTTGGTTAGGGCCTTGTAAGTAAACATTTCAAGGTAAGGTCTACACCTGTTGTATTCGCTGCATGTGACAAATACAATTTGATTTGATTTGATTTGAAAGATGTCCACTCGTCTGCCACCACACTGGTCCCCTACACCAGCCTACTCTATGTTGTAGGCCATCCATGCAAGTACATGACTTGAAATAGGTTTTCCCGTCTTCTCTAAGGTGTAGTGATTATGTAGAGGGATAGAAAATTGAGAAACAAACATTCTGAGCCAGAGCTAGCGGTAGATTTGTAAGTGTTGCAAAAACGCAACATTGGGCTTAATGGGTTGCAAACTGAGACATTGGGCCCCATTCATATATTGAGAGACAAGTTACGGAGGTTGTTTCCCTTCCAAATTCTACAAATATGGGCCATCAAACACTTCAAGAGTAGCTTTGAGGCCCCCTCTACACAATAAAAGGACAAAAATGTATATACAGTATGGTTTATGAGGTCAGAACAATGCCATTGACGATCATTCATTTCATGGTAAAGAAGTAAGATAGGAGGTTATCTCTCCAAATTAAGCCAGAAACAACCATATAAACAACCAGATTTTTAAGCAAGTTAGCTGTTCTCCGTACATACAAAATGTTATCCTTTGAAAAATATATGTTGGATTGGTCAAGTTGATCAATTTGTCTATTTCAGACAAAATATTACTTCATTGCAGATGTTTTATACTATATATATATAATATACCATTAGACAATATTTTCCATCACGTCATGCTTTTCATCCATTTTGATGTAATTGTAGAAACATTTCACAGTTTTCTTACCACAAATTGTTCATACCATTGAAGTCCAATGTTGCATTACAATGGCATTACACACAAGAGACATACTATATGCATAGTCCCACAGCAGCACAATACAGTACAGTTCAACACAGTAGCCTACCTACTACATCACAATACAGTGCAGTAATACCAAATATCACTGAAACATATCCAAGACTTTCAGTTTAGAAAACATTGACAAACATTGGTCCTTGTGCTACTGTCTGACTTTACTTGACTAGCAAGTGAGCTCCTTAAGGAAACACTCTGTTCTCAGCGCCAACACACAGACCTCACTCTTCAGAAACTGAACCATATATCTTCTCCTAGCCCCTTTCATCTCAATACACTCCAAACCAAGACCACAAGCTATATAGAGACAAAAGTTGAACATAAACACAAACACATCGTTTTCTCTATCTTTCTGAGCCCATGCAGCATCCCTGAAGAAAGATACACACACACACACACACACACACACACACACACACACAGACACACACACACACACACACACGCACACACTCCTCGCTTATCCTTACCTCATTCTGAGTCAGAGCTCTCCCGTCTAATAAGGGGATCACTCGATTCCATCAGCAGCCTGATCTCCCAGAAGCATCCGTGATCCATAGGACAACACCCACTAACACCACAGATACGACGGCACTAATACACAAATACTTTGGCTGGGAGTAAGTTTCATTAAAGGGATTCTTTTGGGGCAATAAGGTGAACCCTAATCACTCCAAACAAACAGATAGATGAAGTAGATCAGCCGGAATTTGATTTCAATCACAAACACACACATATAAGCCCACACACACACAGGCACATTAACACACACACACACACACACACACACACACACACACACACACACACACACACACACACACACACACACACACACACACACACACACACACACACACACACACACACACACACACATCCACTACACCCCCGTTACCAAACCCCTCTTCCATCCAAAATCCGGAGAAGCAGCTGTCATGGTGACTTAATGGGATTGGGACAGTCTGTCATCCTCACAGGGTGCGTCCCAAATGGCACCCTATTCACTATGTAGTGCACTACCATTTACCAGAGCCCATAAGGCTCACAAGGCTCTGGTCAAAAGTAGTGCACTATGTAGGGGATAGGGTGCCACTTGGGATGCTGACAGGGAAGAGGTCAGAGGTAAGAGGAAATAGAGGTTGGGTTAGGAAGTGACCTCATCCTATGGTTACACAATGGGCAGAGTCCCTATGGGGTGAAGCAGCTTCCTGTCCAATGGCCAAGTTACTACGGACCCTGTCTGATCTGATGGGACAAGGCTTAGTTACTACGGACCCTGTCTGATCTGATGGGACAAGGCTTAGTTACTACGGACCCTGTCTGATCTGATGGGACAAGGCTTAGTTACTACGGACCATGTCTGATCTGATGGGACAAGGCTTAGTTAATACGAAACCTGGCTGACCTGATGGAACAAGGCCTAGTTACTACGGACCCTTTCTGATCTGATGGGACAAGGCTTAGTTACTAATGACTCTGTCTGATCTGATGGGACAAGGCTTAGTTACTATGGACCCTGTCTGATCTGATGGGACAAGGCTTAGTTACTAATGACTCTGTCTGATCTGATGGGACAAGGCCTAGTTACTATTGACCCTGTCTGATCTGATGGGACAAGGCTTAGTTACTACGGACCCTATCTGATCTGATGGGCCAAGGCTTAGTTACTACAGACCCTGTCTGATCTGATGGGACAAGCTCTAGTTACTAATGACCCAGTCTGATCTGATGGGACAAGGCCTAGTTACTACGGACCCTGCCTGATCTGATGGGACAAGGCTTAGTTACTACAGACCCTATCTGATCTAATGGGCCAAGGCTTAGTTACTAATGACCCTGTCTGATCTGATGGGACAAGGCTTAGCTACTACGGACCCTGTCTGATATGATGGGACAAGGTCTAGTTACTAATGACCCTGTCTGATCTGATGGGACAAGGCTTAGTTATTACAGACCCTGTCTGATCTGATGGGACAAGGCTTAGTTACTATGGACCCTGTCTGATCTGATGGGACAAGGCTTAGTTACTACGGACCCTGTCTGATCTGATGGGACAAGCTCTAGTTACTAATGACCCTGTCTGATCTGATGGGACAAGGCCTAGTTACTACGGACCCTGCCTGATCTGATGGGACAAGGCTTAGTTACTACGGACCCTATCTGATCTAATGGGCCAAGGCTTAGTTACTAATGACCCTGTCTGATCTGATGGGACAAGGCTTAGCTACTACGGACCCTGTCTGATATGATGGGACAAGGTCTAGTTACTAATGACCCTGTCTGATCTGATGGGACAAGGCCTAGTTATTACAGACCCTGTCTGATCTGATGGGACAAGGCTTGGTTACTATGGACCCTGTCTGATCTGATGGGACAAGGCTTAGTTACTATTGACCCTGTCTGATCTGATGGGACAAGGTCTAGTTACTACGGACCCTGTCTGATCTAATGGGACAAGGCTTAGTTACTATTGACCCTGTCTGATCTGATGGGACAAGGTCTAGTTACTACGGACCCTATCTTATCTGATGGGACAAGGCTTAGTTACTACGGACCCTGCCTGATCTGATGGGACAAGGCTTAGTTACTACAGACCCTGTCTGACCTGATGGGACAAGGCTTACTTACTACGGACCCTGTCTGATCTGATGGGACAAGGCTTAGTTACTACGGACCCTGTCTGACCTGATTGGACAAGGCTTAGTTACTACGGACCCTGTCTGATCTGATGGGACAAGGCCTAGTTACTACGCACCCTGTCTGACCTGATGGGACAAGGCTTAGTTACTACGGACCATGTCTGACCTGATGGGACAAGGCCTAGTTACTACGGACTCTGTCTGATCTGATGGGCCAAGGCTTAGTTACTAATGACCCTGTCTGATCTGATGGGACAAGGCTTAGTTACTATTGACCCTGTCTGATCTGATGGGCCAAGGCTTAGTTACTAATGACCCTGTCTGATCTGATGGGACAAGGCTTAGTTACTACGGACCCTGGCTGATATGATGGGACAAGGTCTAGTTACTAATGACCCTGTCTGATCTGATGGGACAAGGTCTAGTTACTACGGACCCTGGCTTATCTGATGGGACAAGGTCTAGTTACTAATGACCCTGTCTGATCTGATGGGACAAGGTCTAGTTACTAATGACCCTGTCTGATCTGATTGGACAAGGCTTAGTAACTATGGACCCTGTCTGATCTGATGGGACAAGGCTTAGTTACTATGGACCCTGTCTGATCTGATGGGACAAGGCTTAGTTACTACGGACCCTGTCTGATCTGATGGGACAAGGCTTAGTAACTATGGACCCTGTCTGATCTGATGGGACAAGGCTTAGTTACTATTGACCCTGTCTGATCTGATGGGACAAGGATTAGTTACTAATGACCCTGTCTGATCTGATGGGACAAGGTCTAGTTACTAATGACCCTGTCTGATCTGATGGGACAAGGTCTAGTTACTAATGACCCTGTCTGATCTGATGGGACAAGGTCTAGTTACTATTGACCCTGTCTGATCTGATGGGAGAAGGCCTAGTTACTACTGACTCTGTCTGATCTGATGGGACAAGGTCTAGTTACTAATGACCCTGTCTGATCTGATGGGACAAGGCCTAGTTACTACGGACCCTGTCTGATCTGATTGGACAAGGCTTAGTTACTACGGACCCTGTCTGATCTGATGGGACAAGGCTTAGTTACTACGGACCCTGTCTGATCTGATGGGACACGGCTTAGTTAATACGAACCCTAGCTGACCTGATGGAACAAGGCCTAGTTACTACGGACCCTGTCTGATCTGATGGAACAAGGATTAGTTACTAATGACTCTGTCTGATCTGATGGGACAAGGCTTAGTTACTATGGACCCTGTCTGATCTGATGGGACAAGGCTTAGTTACTAATGACTCTGTCTGATCTGATGGGACATAGCCTAGTTACTATTGACCCTGTCTGATCTGATGGGACAAGGCTTAGTTACTACGGACCCTATCTGATCTGATGTGCCAAGGCTTAGTTACTACGGACCCTGTCTGATCTAATGGGACAAGCTCTAGTTACTAATGACCCTGTCTGATCTGATGGGACAAGGCCTAGTTACTACGGACCCTGCCTGATCTGATGGGACAAGGCTTAGTTACTACGGACCCTATCTGATCTAATGGGCCAAGGCTTAGTTACTAATGACCCTGTCTGATCTGATGGGACAAGGCTTAGCTACTACGGACCGTGTCTGATATGATGGGACAAGGTGTAGTTACTAATGACCCTGTCTGATCTGATGGGACAAGGCTTAGTTATTACAGACCCTGTCTGATCTGATGGGACAAGGCTTAGTTACTATGGACCCTGTCTGATCTGATGGGACAAGGCTTAGTTACTACGGACTCTGTCTGATCTGATGGGACAAGGCTTAGTTACTAATGACCCTGTCTGATCTGATGGGACAAGGCTTAGTTACTATTGACCCTGTCTGATCTGATGGGACAAGGCTTAGTTACTACGGACCCTGGCTGACCTGATGGGACAAGGTCTAGTTACTAATGACCCTGTCTGATCTGATGGGACAAGGTCTAGTTACTAATGACCCTGTCTGATCTGATGGGACAAGGCTTAGTTATTACAGACCCTGTCTGATCTGATGGGACAAGGCTTAGTTACTATGGACCCTGTCTGATCTGATGGGACAAGGCTTAGTTACTATTGACCCTGTCTGATCTTATGGGACAAGGTCTAGTTACTACGGACCCTGTCTGATCTAATGGGACAAGGCTTAGTTACTATTGACCCTGTCTGATCTGATGGGACAAGGTCTAGTTACTACGGACCCTATCTTATCTGATGGGACAAGGCTTAGTTACTACGGACCCTGCCTGATCTGATGGATCAAGGCTTAGTTACTACGGACCCTGTCTGACCTGATGGGACAAGGCTTACTTACTACGGACCCTGTCTGATCTGATGGGACAAGGCTTAGTTACTACGGACCCTGTCTGACCTGATGGGACAAGGCTTAGTTACTACGGACCCTGTCTGACCTGATGGGACAAGGCCTAGTTACTACGGACCCTGTCTGACCTGATGGGACAAGGCTTAGTTACTAATGACCCTGTCTGATCTGATGGGACAAGGCTTAGTTACTATTGACCCTGTCTGATCTGATGGGACAAGGCTTAGTTACTACGGACTCTGTCTGATCTGATGGGCCAAGGCTTAGTTACTAATGACCCTGTCTGATCTGATGGGACAAGGCTTAGTTACTACGGACCCTGTCTGACCTGATGGGACAAGGCCTAGTTACTACGGACCCTGTCTGACCTGATGGGACAAGGCCTAGTTACTACGGACTCTGTCTGATCTGATGGGCCAAGGCTTAGTTACTAATGACCCTGTCTGATCTGATGGGACAAGGCTTAGTTACTATTGACCCTGTCTGATCTGATGGGCCAAGGCTTAGTTACTAATGACCCTGTCTGATCTGATGGGACAAGGCTTAGTTACTACGGACCCTGGCTGACCTGATGGGACAAGGTCTAGTTACTAATGACCCTGTCTGATCTGATGGGACAAGGTCTAGTTACTAATGACCCTGTCTGATCTGATTGGACAAGGCTTAGTAACTATGGACCCTGTCTGATCTGATGGGACAAGGCTTAGTTACTATGGACCCTGTCTGATCTGATGGGACAAGGCTTAGTTACTACGGACCCTGTCTGATCTGATGGGACAAGGCTTAGTAACTATGGACCCTGTCTGATCTGATGGGACAAGGCTTAGTTACTATTGACCCTGTCTGATCTGATGGGACAAGGCTTAGTTACTAATGACCCTGTCTGATCTGATGGGACAAGGTCTAGTTACTATTGACCCTGTCTGATCTGATGGGAGAAGGCCTAGTTACTACTGACTCTGTCTGATCTGATGGGACAAGGTCTAGTTACTAATGACCCTGTCTGATCTGATGGGACAAGGCCTAGTTACTACGGACCCTGTCTGATCTGATGGGACAAGGCTTAGTTACTACGGACCCTGTCTGATCTGATGGCAGATGGACCCAGTCTGATTTGATGGGACAAGCCTAGTTACTAATGACCCTGTCTGATCTGATGGCAGATGGACCCAGTCTGATTTGATGGGACAAGCCTAGTTACTAATGACCCTGTCTGATCTGATGGCACATGGACCGTGTCTGATTTAATGGGACAAGGCCTAGTTACTAATGACCCTGTCTGATCTGATGGGACAAGGTCTAGTTACTAATGACCCTTTCTGATCTGATGGCACATGGACCGTGTCTGATTTGATTGGACAAGGTCTAGTTACTACGGACCCTATCTGATCTGATGGGACAAGGCTTAGTTACTACGGACCCTGTCTGATCTGATGGGACAAGGCTTAGTTACTATGGACCCTGTCTGATCTGATGGGAGAAGGCCTAGTTCCCAATGACCCTGTCTGATCTGATGGGACAAGGTCTAGTTACTACGGACCCTATCTGATCTGATGGGACAAGGCTTAGTTACTACGGACCCTGTCTGATCTGATGGGACAAGGCTTAGTTACTATGGACCCTGTCTGATCTGATGGGAGAAGGCCTACTTCCTACGGACCCTGTCTGACCTGATGGGACAAGGCTTAGTTACTACGGACCCTGTCTGATCTGATGGGACAAGGCTTAGTTACTATGGACCCTGTCTGATCTGATGGGAGAAGGCCTAGTTCCTACGGACCCTGTCTGACCTGATGGGACAAGGCTTAGTTACTACGGACCCTGTCTGATCTGATGGGACAAGGCTTAGTTACTACGGACCCTGTCTGATCTGATGGAACAAGGTCTAGTTACTAATGACCCTGTCTGATCTGATGGGACAAGGTCTAGTTACTAATGACCCTGTCTGATCTGATGGGACAAGGCCTAGTTACTAATGACCCTGTCTGATCTGATGGGACAAGGCTTAGTTACTATGGACCCTGTCTGATCTGATGGGACAAGGCCTAGTTACTAATGACCCTGTCTGATCTGATGGAACAAGGTCTAGTTACTAATGACCCTGTCTGATCTGATGGCACATGGACCCTGTCTGATCTGATGAGACAAGGAGAGTTGATGGTGGCGAGCGACACCATAACCTACTATTGTTAGACTTTCAGACTGTTGAGATCATGTCCATCTAAATCCCCATAGAGAAGTGCTGTTTGCGTACTTACTATATATCAAAGTGGAACCTTTGACTAATTCATACAAATGCACATTAATTTTATAGTCGTCTATATACAACATAGAACATACAGTATCTTTGCATAAAATAAGGTAAGACCGGGATTCAATCCGGTCGGGTGTTGTAGGCAATGGTCCAGTGTTCGCAGAGATTGCATTCACAGTAAACACGGCATATGTCGGACCATTCAGAAATTGTCGCATTGCCTACAACCCGCGATCGGATTGAATCCCAGCCTTAATTACATGTATAGTTGTAGTAGTATCATGCAAAAATACATTTTCCAAAAACCAAAGTTTACATAAAGAAGAATCTTTATTATTTTGTATACATAGATATCTTCATATAATTGTTCTAATACCAGTCAAAAATAATAATCATTATATATATATATATATATAGAAAACTAATCCCAATAAACTACTATGTACTTTGACTTTACCTTTCTTGTATAAAACAACATGGAGAATGTATACTCACCTCCCTAGCTGGAAATATAGGTGCTCGGAAGGGAGCAAGATTTTACAAAAAAGAAAACTAGGCTAACACCGTTACACTGTATCTGGTTAGAACTACAATGTTCCCAACAAGCTAACATTGGCGGCCATTTTGTAGTTTTGTAATAAGACACAGCATTTTGGTGGTGGAGGGTAATTGCCTAGGAACTTCTAAAAAAGAGATAGTTCAGCAAAATTAGATATTTGAGAAACTGTTTTCAAGGTGAGGAAACAAATATCTAAATATGCAATTTCGCTGAACTTTCCCTTTAACACAAACTTCAGCTTTTTCACTCTGTTTAATGAAATTGGTCAACAAAAGTTTGAGATGATGACTGGGAGAGGATAGGATAATCTTATCATCTAGATGTGCGGCTGCAGACGAGAGGAGGAACATTAGATTACTACTGTCTCAGTACACAGAAGAATATGATGAATATCTGTGGAGGCTGCTGGAGGTAGGGTGGGAAGGGGGGGGGGGGAGAGGGGGGAGAGGGAGGGATGGAAGGAGAAAGGGGGTGGTGGGTGGGAGAGAGCGAGAAAGCAGGGGAGAGGAAAGAGAAGAAGAAAGTAGAAGTGAAGGGGAAGATATAGAGATTAAGAGAGAGAGGGGAGAGGCTGAGGGAGAAAGAGGAACAGGAGAGAGAGAGAGAGAGGGGGGAGAGGCTGAGGGAGAAAGAGGAACAGGAGAGAGAGAGGGGAGAGGCTGAGGGAGAAAGAGGAACAGGAGAGAGAGAGAGAGAGGGGGGAGAGGCTGAGGGAGAAAGAGGAACAGGAGAGAGAGAGGGGGGGAGAGGCTGAGGGAGAAAGAGGAACAGGAGAGAGAGAGAGAGAGAGGCTGAGGGAGAAAGAGGAACAGGAGAGAGAGGGGGGGGAGAGGCTGAGGGAGAAAAGAGGAACAGGAGAGAGAGAGAGAGAGGGGGGGGAGAGGCAGAGGGAAAAAGAGGAATAGGAGAGAGAGAGAGAGATAAAGAGAGTGATAAAGAGATAATAAGAGAGAGAGATTGC